>NC_056748.1:950343347-950395847 GCF_019279795.1 Protopterus annectens | reverse complement strand
TATAGGATGAGATATGTATCCCACACAAAATTTGTATCTGTATTGATCTACTATGGACTGATATATAATTCTTTATTCTTTGTGACTGTAATAAAGCTGGTACCTACTTCTTTCTACTTACACCAAGTTCATTTTTCAACTTTTCTAAAGCTGAGACCTTGTTTTATATTCTAATTTCAAAATCTTGGTATAAGCTATTGCTATTATCTAATTTTTTAATTAATTAAATTTTTAAAATTGCTTTACCCCCAAACATCATTCTTACTTGCAAAAATTCAGGTCTATATTAAAAGACTGAAGAGGTGTTTCATCGAACGCCTCTTGGTCGACACATAAAGAGTGAATGCAGTAAAGCGCAAATGCTCAAAAGAGTGATTTCTTTCCCTGGGAAAGAAATCGCAAGCAGAAACACACATGCTTTCAAACATAACAACATGGGGGGCTGTACCCCCCCACACCCCCCTAACTAAATATACCAACTCCAAGATTGCACTACAGTGAGGAAAGGGGCAAACACACAGGGATGGCCAAGTGGTTTCTTTCCAAAGGAAAGAAATTGCTGTTTTGAGCATTTGCACTTTAATACATTCACTCTTTATGTGTTGACCAAGAGGTGTTCGATGAAGCACCTCTTTGGTCTTTTAATATAGACCCAAAAATTCAATATCTTTTAAAGAATTATTTCAGTAATCTGCTAAATAATTATTTGCCTACCTAGTTTGCATTTAATATAACTTTGACCTGGAAAACATGTATTTCCAAACTAGCCCCCTCAAACCTGATGAAATAATCCTGCCAGTGATACAAAAAAAATTAAAATCTCAGTTTATAAAATGTATCCAGAATGAGTCATATATATGTGTCAATTTGCCTGCCCAAACTTCTATATTTGGCGTATCACATACTGAAAATGTTTTTTATCGATTTCTATTCGTTCAGAGACTCTTTATTATTATTTTCTCATAGAAGTTTGAAGAACCTTAAAATGCACCATATTTTCATTCTAGTAATAAATAATGTAGATTGCTTTAGTACACCATTATGAGTCTGGCCCAACAGTCCCTTCTGTCTTTATAGAGGGTGACAAATTCCTGCCTGGCATTCTTGGAGAGCCTCAACTCCATTAAAACGATGAAAACATTCTTCCTGCAGCATTAACGCAACCTATTCATGACAGGGATATTAGATTCATCAAATAGATATTCTGCAGTGATAATAATACATGTTTAAACATTTAAACAACCAAGAAGAGATCAATATTTTGCAGATAAATTCTTAACCAGTCCTTTATTTTGCGATACATGGTTAAATATTTACTTCTTAAATTATGTATATTGCCAGACCACTAGAACTATCTCACAACTATAATTTCCATATTATATTTGCAGCAGTCTAGAAAAACACATATCTATTTACCAGATAAATGCAGGGAGCTTTTTTTTTTTGCTTAAAATTTGAGCTGTTTTACATAACTTGGGGAAAAATGTAAAAAGATCACTTGCGCTTGTGTAAGCAAATTCAGAAAATTTTACTGAGTCAGATATTAATCCTGACAAATTCTATTGCAAATTTTCTAATGAAGGAAACATTGCAATTATAAAAAAATATTATGGCATCAAAGGATAACCTTCCCTAATCTTATTACGTAAATCAAATGCCTGAGGTAAGCAATTACTCAGTCTTGCATGTGCTCCTAAAACATATTCTGTGAAACATTTATATAACTCTCTGGAAACTCATAATATCTCTGTATATTGATCATGTATTTACTTTTCAACTAAATCAAGTACTTTAGGATAGTAATATGAAATAATAGCTATTTTGTTAAGTTTATATAAATGCACTTGCAAAGATAATATGGACAATGCTATATTTATATTCTTTATTCATCATATAGGACAAAACTCATATTGCAGAAATAATAATAGGTTCATAGATTTATAGGTAGGTACTAGGCTATCGGCCCATAATGATTCCCTGGCTATTGCTTCCCACAAATATTTACTTTCCTGAATCACTGTCTAGCAGGGCTACTGATGTGAACCCAGGGTGAATTTCCTATCTCTCATCCAATCGTCAAGGTTCCTCTTAAAGAAGGCCATTGAGGTGCTCTGCCTGACATGTATGGGCAGCCTATTCCAGAGTATGGGGAGTCTCTGGGTCAGGAGCCTATCCCTCCAGCATGTTCTATTCATTGTAATGACAAGGTTAAGATCCCTGGAGCATGTGGCTCGGAGAGATTGGGATTTCTTTAAGTGTAGCATGTCCAGCAACTCTGGGTTTGACATGGCCTTGCATGTTAGGCAGAGACTGCCTCTGAGTAGGTGATATGCGACAGAGTATAGCTGGAGTTTCAATAGATGGTCAGCATAAGGCATCTGCTTTAAGACTGTGATTCCTTTTGTGAGGTATTTCTGCGGCCCTTCTAGTTGTTGCAGATGTCTTTTGAGGTACATACCAAACAGGGCATTGTATTCTATAATGGGTCTAATGAGGGATGAGTACAGAGGGACAATGACCTCTTTTTTCCGGATGAAAAGCCCTAGTGATGAGGTATGCCACGTAGAAGGATTTTAAAATTGTTGTGGCTATGTGGTTATCAAAGGTGAAACCACTGTCCACCTGTGTCCCTAGATCTCTTATCACACTTTCGGTGTTTAGTGTACTGCCACCTATGTGATAGTTCACAGGTAAGTGTTTTTTCCCAAAGGGGACAACTATACATTTTTTGGCATTTAGCTTGAGCCCATGGCTCTGGCACCAGACATCGGTTTTGGTAAGGCTCTTTTGTAGTATAGCCACATCATTTGGGGATTCAATAATGGCTCCCAGCTTGCAGTCATCTGCAAACTTTGTATGCCAGAGTCCCTTAGTGTTGGCCTGTATTTCAAAGAAGTAGATGCCAAACAAGAGTAGTCCTAGGACAGAACCCTGCGGTACACCACTTGTCACTTGTCTGGAGCTGGATATGGAGTCGGCTACTTTTACAGTGTGTGTTCTGTCAGTAAGCCAGTTTGCAACCCATCGAGTGATATAGGGATTAATGCCCAGCTTAGTAAGTTTATCTATGATTCCACAGTCAGGGATAGTGTTGAAAGCCTTAGCGAGGTCCAAGTAGGCTGTGTGAACCACTTTACCCTCATCCACCAGTCTGTAGACTGATTCGAAGAAGTCGATCAGGTTCAGGAGGCAAGATCGGCCCTTCACAAACCCAAACTGGGTGGGGTCCAGTGTTTGAAGGTTGCCAATGTCTTTGTTTATAAGTTCCATGGTAATATGTTCCATGGCCTTGCAGATCAGGCTCATCAGACTGATGGGACGATAGTTCCCCGGATCCAAAGTGGATTCCCCCTTGTGGAGTGGGATGACTATAGTTGTACACCATTCTGTGGGCACGAAGCCTGAGGTGTGGCTATGATTCAACATGACACATAGGTGAGGTGACAGTTCATTTTGTAGTTCATGCAATACACAGCCTAGGATGTCGTCAGGTCCCATGGATGCTGTATTCTTGGCTTTGGAGAGTGCATTTTTTACCTGAGTGGCCATGATTGCCGGAATTTGGCATTCTTTCGGTATTGAGATGGGCCCTTTTGGGGGTGAGAGGGGGGTGAAGTTGGCACTGAATCTGTCTGCCAGGATATTGGCAATTTCCTTGGGATCAGTATATCTAGTGCCATTCTGCTGTAGCTCAGAGCAGATCTGAGTATTGCCATTTAAATTCTTGACATAGCCATAGAATGCCTTGTGGTTGTCTTTGGAATCTTTGGTAATTTTGTTTTCATAACTAATTTTGGAATATTTTATGAGGGATCTCAACTTTCTACTGAGGCTGGTGAGGGAGTTTTTTGAATCCTGGGTTCTTCCTCTTTTCTGCAACAGTTTCTTCCTTCTATTGTACAGCTTGTTTATGGCAGTTGACCACCAGATTGGCTTCCATTTTTTAGAAGACAGCATCTTGGTTCTATTTGTGATGGCTCTGTCCATGCATGAGAGAATGTGCTTGTACAGCACATTAGTCTAGGATTCAGCAGTTGAACTTCCAGTTCCCATCTGCATGGGTGTCATGAAGTTTGTTACTTCTGACTTGAGAAGCATGAAGTTGACTTTGGAGAAGTTTTTTACAGAGGTTTCCTTAAAAGGGGGTGGGGTGGGATGTGGATGTCAAGGGTGATTAGCTTAAGGTCTGAACTGACCAATGAGGGGGTGATCACTGGTGTGGAGCAACGATCTTCCATGTTGGTAATGACCAGGTCTAGACTATTGGTACCCCTGGTGGAACTATGAATTAGTTGCTCTAGGGCATTGGAATTTATGAATTCCAAGAACTGTTGAGCAAAGGTGTTGGTACAGGAGTAGTTTTCCCAGTTAATGGCAGGGTAGTTGAAATCACCCAGTATTAGGGTGTTTGATTGTATCTTAATATTTTCTAGTATGTTTAGAAAGGTGTAGTGAGAATCTTGGGGCATGGTGGGGGATCTGTAGCAAGCTATAATTTGTATTGCAGTCTTACCTAGTGTTAGTTGCACCTGGAGAATTTCAGATGCATTGTGTTGGGAAACTAGCCTGGAGGTGTGAATATCCTTGGTGAATATGGACACTCCTCCACCTTCAGTGTTTTGGTCCTGGTTTGGTGGCCAAAAAGTGTGGTATGAATTGTAGCCTGGTATTGCAGGAGTTCTCTCTGGAGCTTTGAACCAGGTCTTAGGTACTGCACAGATATCAATGTTCTCTATTTTTAGGAGAGCCTCGAGAGAGTGCACCGTGAGGTTTAGACTTCTAGCATTAAGTAGCATTACATTCAGATATTGCTTGCTTGTACCCATTATGGTGGTAGTTTTGTCCTTTGAACCTTGCCTATAAAAGGCACTATAGGGTTGGCAAGAGCCTTAGCCAGTAACCTGAATCCCAGGGATGACAGTTGCAAACCATCTCTTGCAAAGAATTGTGGTTTGTCGATCATGTTGTCACAGGCAGACAGATACTGGATCCCCTTTGAATGATACCAGAAGCTTAGCCAATTATTGAACTCAATTATTTTGTCCTTATACTGTGATATCATTCTGGGTGATGGCAGGATGCTACTCAGAGCTAGGATCATACCTGCCTGGGCTACATGATCTGAGAGCTCTTCCATGTCTCTTTTCATGTAGTCCATTGAGGTACGTCTCAAGTCATTCACTCCAACATGGACAATGACAAGAGTCATATTTGTACCTGTTGTGGAGTGACTTGAGTGCATGCGTTATGTGGTGGATCCTAGCAACTGACAGGCAACTAACTGTAATTTTCACCTTGTTCAGCCTGGTGAGTGGGACATCAGTGTGCTTGACTATACAGTCACCTATGACTAAAGTGCATTGTCTTGCCTTAGGGGCTGTTGTTGGGTGGCACACTGGTGTTGTGAGCTATGTGATGCTTTTGTTGTGTTTGGGGTAGTGTTTGCTTGCCTTTCAGCTTTGGAGGTCCTTGTTTCTTGGGCAGGTTAATGTTAAGAGACTCCACATATGTGGGTTTTGTGTTGCTATGTATAGGTTTTGGTGGTGTGGGGTTTGAAGGACTATGTGTTGTTTGAGGTGTTGTGTAGGTGTTAACCTTCTCCTCTTGACTAGCACAATCTTGGTTGGAGAGAGCTTTGCTTCCAGTTTGGCTATGTAAGTGCATCTCTCACAGGTTGTAGTGTTTGGTGGTAGGAGGAGAGGGTTGTCTGTGTACATGAGGCAATTGCTGCATTGCCCCAGCATGCCCAGATTCACCAGGTGGACAGGAGAAATTGCCAGAAGCTGACCCTTGGACATGCCTGGTTAGGTGCTTTCTTTGTGTAGTACAAGAGCTGTTTTCCCTTACTTTTTGGCAAGGTACTTGCAGTTTTAGGCTGTCTAGTGCCTACGGCTAATTTATCCTTATTACCAAGGAGAGGTGAGTGCTTGTAACAAATTAAGGCTTCCTAGTGCTTTTTAGTGGGTTTTAGAGCAAGTGCTAGTCACAGGTATACAGATTTTAGTGCTACTGCTGATAAACTAGCTAGTTCTGAGGGGAAATTCGAAAAGCAGACTTTCTGGCACTGGGAATAGTTTAACCTTAGCCCTGCGGTGCACAAATGCATGCAAATGGACATATCATTATGCCAGAAAGTTGAAAGGCATAGAAATTAGCCCAAAATGGCCAATAAAAGTGCAATTTCAGAGCTGGAAACCATTCCTTTAGTGTTAGATAGGCAGTACAATGCTCCCACTCTCACTGGTAAGCAATAGGACCGTCCTCTACCACAGCAAGGTCTGGATAGCTCTGAACACTGAAACTAAAGTCCTGAAACCAGCAAAGCCTGGAAACTGGACTATTCTAGTTAGAAAGGTAGGAAATTAGCAAACAAGTTAGAATTTTTTGTGTTAAATCAGGCTAAACAATGTAGTTTTACAGTAAATAAGCACAGAAAGGCTAATGCACTTGAGTGTATAGCCCAGAACAGTAAATTCAATTAAACCTTCGCAAAATTAGAAATTTGAAAATTTAAACTTTTTAAATAAAGCAAGGCAAGTGCACAACTAGAAAATGACTTACAGGCAGAAATACAGTGAAATAAGTAGCTATTCTACTTTTTAAGCTTTCTGAGACGTGCAGTAATAAAAATGACCAAAATCAGCAAAAATTATTAAATTCAACAAAAAGTACTTGCAGTTAGCACGAAAAGTCTCTCTTTCTCGTTTCTGGTGCTGTAGTAGTCTGCAGGGTGTCCAAACAGGATCTGCTGATCTAAAACAAGCTCAAACACATGCAAATCCACATATTTATGCCAGAAAGTTGAAAGGGATAGAAATCAGCCCAAAATGGCCAATAAAATTGCAATTTCAGAGCTGGAAACCAGTCCTCTAGTATTAGATAGGCAGTACAATGCTCCTACTCTCACTGGTAGGCAGTAGGACCTCTCTCTACCACAGCAAGGTCTGGATAGCTCTGAACCCTGAAACTAAAGTCCTGAAACCAGCAAAGCCTGGAAACTGGACTATTCTAGCTAGAAAAAGCGGGAAATTAGCAAACAAGATAGATTTTTTTTTTGGTTAAATCAGGCTAAACAATGCAGTTATACAGTAAATAAGCACAGAAAGGCTAATGCACTTGAGTGTATAGCCCAGAACAGTAAACTCAATTAAAACTTTGCAAAATTAGAAATTTGAAAATTTAAACTTTTTAAATAAAGCAAGGCAAGTGCACAACTGGAAAATGATGTACAAGCAGAAATATGGTGAAATAAGTAGCTATTCTACTTTTAAGCTTTCTGAGAGTGCAGGTAATAAAAATTATCAAAATCAGCAAAAATTAGAAAATTCAGCAAAAAGTACTTGCAGTTAGCACAAAAAGTCTCTCTTTCTAATTAATATAACACTTTCTAATTAATATAACACTTTGTACTCTTTAAAACCAAAGGGAAAATAAACTAACTGCTACCAAACTGGCTCAGTCCCTTCCTCCAGTACAGCAGACGAACGCCTCAAATAGTCACAACCAAGTAATGGCACTCATACGAGATAAATGTAACCAGAAGGACAAACTCACTAGAGCAGGTCGTAAAAATCTTCCAAGGATCAACCAAATCTTCAAAATATTCCAAAAGGTAAAAACCAAGATGCCAATAAACGAAACCGCAATTTTATTAAGCACAACAATTCTGCTTTTTATCGGTGCCCTGCACCAACTTCTTCAGATTTAAAACATTGTGCGCTTATGCGCTACCACATTTAAAGCCATTTCAAGTAAAATTCAATTCAAACACACGCCCCCTAATTTTCCTTAAAGGAAAGGAAACTAAAAACTACATTCTAATGAAAAACACAAATGGAGAATCTTATTCTATTAAATAGAAAATGCAACTATACATGTATATATACGACTGCATAAAAAAGCAGTTAAACAAAGATGCAAAATAAAAAATAAAAAACTCTTGTTTATTAAGCACTTTGTACTCTTTGCTAAAATCTTGTTATCCTTATTCATTAAGAATAATGGTCTATCAGCCTTACCATATTTCATTCTATTTAGCAGTACGATTGCTGTCTCATACTTAATCTAGAAGGGGACATTTAGGAATAGGCATCAAGTGCAATATTTGGTGCAAAATACTGAAATGACTCTCCAATTATATTTGCAAATTTAAACTGGAAAGTGGTCTGACCTGAAATGTTTTGCTTTCTTATTGTTTTATAGTCCTTTAACTTTTATAATAATCTATTTTTTTCTTTATGACTTGATTTAGCTAGCTTAAGAAATCTATTTCTGAACACTTTATAGTGTCAAAATAATTCTTTACATATTCTGTAAATTGATCTCTTGGAACCATCTCACAACCCTATTTTCTTAATTTTGTTATTATATTTGCAGGTCTGGATTTTCTGAGCTGTGCAGTAATCATTTTACTAGTTTTGTAATAAACAGCTATCTCTGCATCTTAAAAAATGAACCTCTTTTACTGTCTGAACACGTTTATAAATCCATTCTTTGTTAAATCAGGTCTCCAGAATACATTTTAATTTTATACTTAATATTTTCTGATTTGTATCCAAAAAATATAAATAGTGTCTGGTTTAGTTTTCAGTGATATTAGCTGGTACTTAATTACTTAGCAACATTTTCTAAGTTGTAATAAAAGTTTAACTGTTTCATGATTAACTAATAAGAGGAAAACGTTCTCTTTCTATTCTTTACTTGAAAGCTGCTTAATCCATTCTCAGTAATCTGAGTAAAAAAATGTATTACCACATTTATATACATTTAGTCCTTAGAGGTAAGACAAATAGTCAGTTTATAATGCTTTTGAACAATATGCAAAATATAGCAATACTTTAGAACATCAGAGTACTTGGAAACCCATGGACTAATCAAAAATGTATTTCTATAAACTTTATTACTAGCATTCCATGACATACTAAAGATGCACTTTATATAATGTACTGTCCTTAGCATGTAAAATAATAGCATTACAATCAGCTGCTAGAATTATCAAGACTCCTTAGAATTTCTGTAAACCATTTTCAATGCCATCTAACAACTATCTATACATATTAAGGGAAAATGGAAAGAGCCAATTAGCTTTTTTTTCTATATTGTTTTTCCTGATGTCAACACAATTCAAGAAAGTCCAGCCTTGCAGGTCTACATAAATCTTTTGCAAAGCCATAGTCAGAACTGCTTTGCAAACAATAGCCACTTCAACACTTTAGTGGAAATCAGTATTCCCCAACAAAATGTTTTACAAGTATTTTTGTCCTGTTCCACTTCAATAAACGCACAACACCGAATGACATTTGGCGACCGTTATTAAACTTCAATAAACATGACTGTTATCCAATAGTTATAAATTTCAACCAAAACATGACACAGGTGATAATAATACCCATGGAAGAAGACATGAAATAACCATAAGGGCAGTGCAACCACTCACCCTTGATAAGCAGTGTCCCCCACTTGGTCACTTATCCTTGCACTAACAAGGCAGCGTTCACATTCACCTTTAATTTATTGAATTACCCCACCATCCGTATATGCAGCTCAACTTGCTTATTAACTTTATCCTTGCACTAACGAGGCAGCGTTCACGCTCACCTTCAATTTATTGAATTACACTACCATCCATATAAGCAGCTCATCTTGCTTATTAACTTGTCCACCAGAGCAACCGCTCACTTTCTTTCCAAACTTATTGAATTGCATATCCATCACCAAAGGGGGAACAGAAGAGGGCAAACCTGCCCCTCTTCTCCACCTTCCCCACTAAAATACACAAAATCCCTGCTAATAAAAAAGGGGAGGGAGGGAGGACAGCAAGTTCACGCCACAATGCGACTCCTACTCTCATTACATGTGACAAAACCCTCTATTCTTACGTCATTTCCTCCTAACATCCCTCCCTCACATTTAACCCTATCCTGCCCTTATTCTTTTAATCCCTCCTATCCCATGTATCTAACACCACTGAAGATATCCCAGGACAAAAGGGTCCGTTCCAAACCTCATTTGTCCTGTTCCACTTCAATAAACACACAACACCGAATGACATTTGATGACCTTTATTAAACTTCCATAAACATGATTGTTAACCAATAGTTATAAATTTCAACCAAAACATGACGCAGGTGATAATAATACCCATGGAAAAATACAGGAAATAACCATAAGTGTAGCACAACCGCTCACCCTTCTTAAGCAGCATCCCCCACTTGCTCACTTATCCTTACACTAATGAGGCAGCGTTCACGCTCACCTTCAATTTATTGAATTACACTACCATCCATATAAGCAGCTCAGCTTGCTTATTAACTTGTCCACCAGAGCAACCGCTCACTTTCCTTCCAAACTTATTGAATTGCACATCCATCACCAGAGGGGGAACAGAAGAGGGCAAACTGCCCCTCTTCTCTGCCCACCAGCCTGACCAGGCTGCTCCCCCTCTTTTCACCAAAGCTTCCATCCTAAGGCCAAACATCATTAGGTGTACCAATTTTCTAAACTTCAGCTAGATCATAAGTACCAGCCCCCATCTGCAAAGAAACACAGCAGACTGTGCCTTTCTTAAGCCTCCCTCATAGACACAGTGCCCAAATCCTGAACTATCCCCTAAAACACCTGCATACCTGCAATACCTGAAAAACCCCACTATCCCAAACCAGTGTAAAATCAACTGTGCTTCAATGAACCTGGATAAAGTAATATGTACCACACCAGATCAACAACATTTGTTACCTTTCACCTCAGTTTACTGCAAGGATTGCTCCTTCTAACTGCCCTCTATAACCTCACTGCATACCACTCTGATCTGTGACCAATGTATTCAGCTCTGCAATGACTTCAAGGGCATTATCAAGCCACACAGAGTCAACTACATGCCATCATGCCACATTGCAACCCCATTTACCACCCAATCCAGTAATAACCAAACAAGCTCTCCTTAATGCCAGCGCAATAACAATTTTAATGACTCCCCATCACTACCAACCTAATTAGTATCACTAAACTTCCATTGTCTAGCAATCCCGCCATCACACTAACTATCTCTTACAAGCAATAAAACAGCTTAGCAGTCATGGCATTCTAGCAATGCAACAAAACAAGCCATACTATTTCGTTATTAAACCCAATTGCATACCATCATACCAATGAGATCTTTTTAACGCAGGTGCAATATCAATCTGGACATTAAACCAACTAGCCTTTATAACATGAAATGATTAAACAACCATCATGGCATTGTTCAAACACCATCAGCCCTGTAATTCCATATTGGCAACTGGAAACAAACCATAATCCCCCAACAACCCCAAATGAACCTCCTACACCAGCTAACACAAACACCAAAAGTAAAATAAATACTCCATGTCCCCTCAATCATCCTCCCTCACACAAGCGACTGACTCAACCCTCCAGCTTATAAACCTTATCACATACATAGCCAAAGGGATGAACAGGCCAAATGACTGAAAGTAAACCCTTAGTCCCTCCCTGATGTTAACCCAATGCCCCCTAAAACCAGACAAGGGCAATCACCAACCTTAACACCAGCCCTATCATAGATCACAAAGCTTCCTGTCGTCCCTCCAACTATCCACTGTGAGAGTAGCACCTAAGAACCATCTTTGCCCTTGCTGGCCCTCACTTTTCTGTAAAGACTAATCACAGCCATAACAAATGCCACAAATACACCCCCAAGCCCCACACCTATAAATGTATAATCAAAATACAAATCCTGTAACCCACCCTATCCATATGTCGCAAGGGCATATCAAAATAATTAAGCCACGAGCAACAAAATTTATAAACTACATCAACTATTAACCCTACCAAAGTAACCCACTCAAAATGGCCAAAATAAATGTCCTACATCTGCAAGAAATCACCACTGCCCCAACTGTAATCTGACTTAATGACCATTGAATAAAATTACCTACTACCCTATAGTCTCTCCAGCACTCAAAACATCCACAAAACAAAAACCATTCCCTTTCAAGTCCATTTCCATCAAGGCATTGACTATTACTCACTCAGCATTCCATCTGTGACATCAATGTGCCCACCCAAGTGATCAGGACTTCCATTTAAACAGGTATCCAAATTTAAACATGCAGCAAAACCATTCTCACTATGACGACCATCTAACATATGTGATCTATATGTATTCCCGTACAAATATATAGCCAATATTAAATAACTAGCAACTTAACAGCATGGAAGGAAAACCCAAGAGTACCCGACAAAACCCACACAAATGCAAGGAGGGCACACAAAGTCCACACAACTGGCCCCCGACCGAGAATCGAACTGAAGAACCTCTCTGGCTGTGAAATGACACAAAACTGCTGCACCACTGAATCCCATGATGTTTAAATAATAGGCCTCTTAATTCTACCATGTATTGTACAAGGATAATGTAGAATACATGATAGAATTAAGAGTTCTATTTTAGGATAAGTATCACAAATTAAACAAGGTCATAAAACATTACTTCTTATTCTAGAGTAAACAAAAAGCTGGTTATGCTTCATCATCCTGGACAGTCACGGGTATCTTCTTTTTCCGGATCACTGTGCTTGCTTTTACACCTAGCCATTTCTGATTACTTACCCAATGACCCCACTGCTTAATCGGCACCAAAGCATGATCATCTGTGAACTCACTGCATCTCATCACTGGAACTCAGCACACCATCATCTACAAAGAAAAGGACAAAATTAAACCCTCTAATAGGAATGGGAAGGCTCCACCTTATATCCACCTATTCCAAACTACAGCCATAGTGTTCCAAGACCCCATCTGCAAGAAAAAAAATGACATGTAAAACATCCAAAATACATAACACATTCCAAGACATCTTCAAGGGCAACCTATTGTGCCAACTCGGGAAGGAATGTACCACCAACACCCCCATCTATGACAAAGCAGCCATAACTGAAGCAATGCTTCCTATGACCCTATCAAATACCCAAGATAAATTTAACTACCAGTGGAATATATTAAAACTAAACCCCACACCTGAAGGGACCTATCCCTATCCACAAAGCAGGTAACTTTACAATTCCAGACCACCAAAGCTGTTGAACATGCTACACCTAAAGAAATCCCAATCCCTCAGAGCCACATGCTCCAGGGATCTAAACCTGCTCATCACCATGAACAAAACATGCTGGAGGGATAGGTTCCTGACCCAGAGACTCCCCATACTCTGGAATAGACTGCCCATACATGTCAAGCAGAGCTCCTCTTTGGCCCTCTTCAGAGGAACCTTGATGATTGGATGGGAGATAGGAAATTCACCCCGGGGATCACGTCAGTTGCCCTGCTAGACAGGATAACAGGGAAGCAAATACTATGAAAGGAAAAGTGCTTCACCCAACTGACAACGGCCCCGCCTAAAACCACATCCACAATGGAACCTCCCTTTCCACCAAACATACCAAGCACTACTCTTATGGCTTACAAATTGCCAACACAACAGGATTTGCTTAACATACCCCCTCTGAAAGATTCAAAGTCCGAAACTCAGATATACTTCACTGCCCAGTGCCTAGCTCTCAGCCTTCCATTTCCAAAATGAGAAACACTAGCATCTGAATTGTGGAACAAATAGGAAAAAATGAGTAGCACATACTAATGGCTTACTAACAACTCCAGCTAGGAAGGTCATAGGATGGTTAAAATTTGCTGGTTTTACTTCTAACAAGGATCTCTTAATGAATTAATACAAGCCGCAACAATCCCAAAGGTTTCTCATTTGTACCGTTGCTCCTGCCCATCACTCCGGCAACTTACGGATCCCCCCCTTTCACTACCGCAGCCTTCAAAGCAATCAAACCCACCTTGGGGAAACATTTCATCCCCACATACCACCATGCCACCACTAACAACCACAAAACACAGCCTTCTAAAAAAAAGGAAAGGAAATACTTTAGCCAAATTGTTTAAAATGACACTGCTACCACCTTGTTTCATTAAAGCTTAAATTAATTTTAGAGGAGTCATTCATCTACAATGGCATATATCTATCACTCTCATAAAAAAATATATAGATATATAGATATAGATATACATATAGATATAGATATACACACTCAAGATTTTGCTCTCATAACAGTTAATCATACAATATACCAAGATATTTAAACTGATTCCGAAACTGTGGGAGAGCTGGGCTTTTTCCAGTTTCCTGCATTTTTTTTCTGACTATTTATAAAATACCACAAGGACACTGAACTTTATGTATACAAGAAATAATTAGAGTATTATATAAATTAAAATAAATTTTTAATTAAAATATATCCATCTGTGGGAATTGTACAAACAATTTAAAACTATTCCAAAATCAGACATAAACATACCCTTGTATAATATGTCTCTAAAGAGCTTTAACATCCATGTTATACTGCCAACATTTGTCATCAGAAGTTTTACAAAATTTCCCAGTTCTATCAGGGGATAGAAGGCTCAGTGTATATTGTTTATACATAAACATTTTCCATAAGGAGAGAGGAAGTAGTTTGTACTGCCAATCATCATCATCATCATCATCATGTGCTATAAGTCTTCAATGTGATTCCAAAGCAGGTTTCTTTATATATTATCAATAATAGTAAGTGAAAAAATACTCCTCAAAAAATGGAATCAGTAATACCCCAATGTACTAAAATACAGGATGCATTCAGCCTAATCCTGGCCCCACCTATCACAGCCAACATCAGGACAATTCCCTTCTACACACTACTACCCCAGTAATCTCACTTTTGCCAACTTACATATTTGAAACATAAAAAAAAAAAAAAAAAAAAATATTGAATTACATACATGGATTACACCAACTTTACGGGAAAAGTCTCAACAATGTCACACCTAAATCATAACAAATGATAGGTACCTTTGCTTTTATATGA
Source organism: Protopterus annectens (assembly GCF_019279795.1). Lineage (NCBI taxonomy): Eukaryota > Metazoa > Chordata > Ceratodontiformes > Protopteridae > Protopterus > Protopterus annectens. The sequence goes on along the minus strand of NC_056748.1, from coordinate 950,380,938 downwards.
ATTGCCTCCACCATCGAATTTTCTGGCCTATGAAGACAGCACATTTCTGTACTATACTTTACCCACTCCTATAACATATTCGGACAGTGAAAACAAAAGCTGGTAGTCTATGTATCAGATGTCTGTCAAATTCCAGTGTCTGTCATTATTTTCCACTGCGCATGACTAAATCCTGACTGAAAATGAAGGGTTGTAGTCTTTCCTGGGTCCCAAAGAGCATTACTATACCTCAGCTGGAGCCTGCAAAAAGCCAATTTTCTAAGCTTTGTAAAATACTAAATGTTAACCACATATCACACCGAATGAGCCTCAAAGCATGTACTCCGTCATTCTCACAACCTCCAAGGATAGAACCAACATGCCGTCAAACTTGACTTTTTTGTTTTCTTAGACACATTATTTTTCCCTGTACACATTTTCTGCAGATGACTGCACTGCTCAACAAACCAAGCAAACACACAATCTCAATCTCAGGGCAATATCACACCTACCCAAGAACTGCAAGCCTTCCGACAAAAGCCTACGAAAACCATGCAACCACCATTTTCTTCCCCTTCCTCTGGACTGAAACAGTCACCCGAAAGTGACGCAAAATCTCGCTTTTACAGTAAATGAGGAAAGAACTTCCCCAATACAGTACTGACAGATTTAATCAATAACAATCTGGTCATGATCACAATTACTGATAACTATGAGCATTATCACTTCAAGGGGAACTGCACCTGCATGAAACAGCTGTTCCCCTCTGATTTCCTCACCACCCTGAAGTAAATACTTCCCAAATAGCTGAAATTTTTGTGCTAACACATTACGAGTCACTCACTAACCTCCCATTGCAGGTGCAAGCTGTAGCTAAGACCTTAATGCTATAACTGAAATGAGTGGTTAAATATTTTATGGTGAACTCTTCAGTGCTCCCAGCAGTAAAAGTTTGTAACGATCTAAACTATTAGGTAGTTCGACAACAAGGTCTCCCACCAACTCTGAAAGAGACATAACATGAAAACTGCCACAGATTTACTAGAACAGACCCACATTATGCAGCCAAAACCTGGACCATCTGCAGATATTTGAACTGTGAAAGATGCCTCATGTCCACTGTTACTTCTCCTCTCTCCCTAACAAACAAGCTATCCATTGATCATGGCCCAAAAGAGCCCCAAATTAATCATTGCAGGTCTTGACCCAGGCCCCTGTGCCCCCCCCCCCCAAAAAAATGAATACTGCTACTTATGTTTTGTAACCGAAACACTCATACCAACATTGTTAATCTGAGGCCTACCTGAACCGGCAGTTCCCAAAGGTCGTCTTGGACGTAAACTCACACTAACTCCCCTTAACAAGTAGCAAGTTCACACCAAAATGTGATTCCTACTTTCATTACACTTGACAAAACCCTCTAATCCCCTCCCTATTCTTACCTCATTTCCTCCTAATATCCCTCCCTCATATTTAACCCTAGCCTACCCTTATTCTTTTAATCCCTCCTATCCCATGTATCTAACACCACTGAAGATGTCCCAGGACAAAAGGGTCTGTTCCAAACCTCATTTGTTTTACCTGTTTCTCAGTCCACAGTTTTTTTCGGCATACAGAGAACCATTAAGCACTCCAGAATTTATCTATGTTTTATGTGCATAACTCTTTTATACATATTTATTATGCACATTATTGAGCTTATACTATTACCCTTAAGAAAACAGTACATAGGTAAAAAGCCAGCCTCATCAATAATTAAGAAGATGGCTAGGTGATTATAGCAAAACTCTTTTAACTGTAAACTTTGTTTAGCTTCAAATCCTTGTTTTTTTTCCAACAGAGTGACAAAAAATTAATTCAGTTTATAAATAACTCACTCTACATTTTCATCTTCCCCCAAAAAATATTAAACTTTGTTTTGCAAATTCACAACTTGAGGAAAATGCAAAATATAATTAAAAGCTGAAAATGTACATACCAAATAAAATCCTATATTCCCACGGAGAATTTGTTTATATTCTGAAGAATGATAGTGAGTCTTTTGCATCAAGAGAAATCTGTACAATCAATGGATGTGCTTTCAGATCACTAAAGTCAAAGAAAATGTTTCTTTTGTAGTATCTCTGAGTTCTATCCTGAAGAAAAGATATACAGAACAAAACAAACAAAAAAAAAATTAGATAAAATCTATTGGAGAACAGGATTTCTATGTTTGCTGGTTTAGGTGTTTATGGGTTACTAAGGTTACAACACAATCATTCCATATTATTTTTAATTATTCTGGAAAGGCATAGAAATTTTAGTTTACTTATACCATTAAACAATTCCCAAGGAAAATATTTTTTACAGTAAATTGAATGACAAATTTGCATATTCAAATATCTTTGGACCATCCATTTCTACCATCTTTTTTATCATAGTCTGACTATATAATGTATTGGATTGCATAAGCTATTGAAATGTTATAATTTCTACTCTATTTCTTTGAATTGTGTTGTCTTCTTAACCCCCTGTGTCAATATTCAACCTCATAACTTTGTTCTGCTTTTTATACAGTTTATATCTATCAACTTAGGTATGATTTTATGTACTGCTTTCTCCAACTCATATGTGAAGTCCCACATCTTTGGCTTTACAAATTCCTTAAGTTCTTTTCCCAAGTCTTTAATTCCACATCATTTATCTTTTGTCCTTGTCTTCTACATAATTCTTTCAGATCACACACTCTTCCAGTTAGTATCTTGTCTTAAAATATTATTGAATATGTAGTTTGGATGCAATTTTATTGAATTTGAACATGTCCACTAAGTCATCATGACCTGGGCATCATTCTAGCACCTTATTTACAATTATTTGCAAATTGTCTAATTCCAATAATACTTCCATTCTTTCTATTCTTTCTACATATACATCCCAAGGGAGGCTCATTTTACTCATGCATAAATCAGCTGTGTTCCTACTGTTATAATTTGATATTGTAGAGAGTACCTTTGCTTTGTTTTTATACCTCAGTAAGTTTTATGATTTGTTTAAACAGCTTTAAGGCCAGAGACCAACAATATGTAGGCTTGATATTTCCAAAGTATGTGTTGATTCTAAACCATGAGTCTAATGACACTGAATGTGACTCGGCATCTTATATTTAAAAGTAACCTATTTTGAGATATCGCTAATGATTGTGTTATAAATTTGGCCATGGTAGCAGTTTTACATTTTGGAATCAAGGAGGAATAAACTTTTCTTCTTCATAATTTACAAAAAATACATTTCAATGTTTAACAATAACTTAGATTTTTCATCATACAGTGCACGATATACCAGAGAAAATATTCCATGTAACCAATTATAAGTTATGGAATTTAACTCAAGCCTTTTCCAAAAATGATTTAAATGTTTAGATAAGGCAGCACCCAAATCCCCTGTCCAGCAGGGACACAGGTTGAATCCCAGGGGTGTATTTTCTGTTTCCCATCCAGTTTTCCAGGTTGCACTTGAAAAGGGATAATGAGGTGCTCTGCTTGATGTAGAGAGGGAGTCTATTGCACAGATGGGGAGTCTCTGAGACACAAATCTGTCCTGCCAACAAGTCCTATTGATGTCATAGACCAGGTTGAGATTGCGTGCATGGGTTACTCGAGTGCAGCTTGACTTGTGGATATGCAACAGTTCGATCAAGGTGGGGTCTCAGATTGCTTTGTATGCCAGACAGAGATCAGAGGAGTCTGTATGAAACTGAGTAGACAACAGGGCTTTTAGCCTATCTGTGTAGGGTAGATGTTTGAGGTTCTGGATTCTTCTGGTGAGGAACCTCTGTGATCTCTCTCTAGCTGCTGCATGTGCTTTGTGAGGTACATACGGAAGGGGGATGTTGTACTCAATAATTGGCCTTATAAGGGAAGAATACAGGGATGTTATGACCTCCTTGTCCCTGGATGAGATACCCTTACATATGAGGTGGGCTATGTAGAAAGCTTTCCATGGTCAAAAGTCAGGTTGCTATCAACCTGGGTGCCCAAATCCCTCATTACTGATTGCATACTTAAGACATTGTTATTAATGTAAAAATATGTGGGGGCATCTCTCCCCCAGAGGGGATGATAGTGCACTTTTTGGCATTCAGCTTGAGGCATATTTCTGGCACCAGTCATTTGTTTGGGTGAGACCCTCTTGGAGAATGTCCACATCGCTTGGGGAATTGACAACTGCGCCCAGCTTTCAGTCATCTGCAAACTTAGTCAGCCATAGCCCATTGGTTTTGGCCTGCACCTAAGAAAAGTATGTCCCGAATAACAGAGTCCCCAGGACCAATCCCTGGGGTACTCCACTTGTTACTGGTGTACTGCTTGAGGTGGCTTTCCCTATTTTGATTAAGTGGGATCTATCAGTGAGCCAGTTTGCTACCCATCTGATAATATATGGATTGATGCCTAGTTGAGAGAGTTTATCTATTATGCCCAAGTGGGGAATAGTGTTGAAGGCTTTGGCCAGGTCAAGGTAGGTGGTGTCTTCTCCTTAGTCATGGCTTTGGTGACTATCTCAAAAATGTCAACCGGATTTAATAGATATTTAACAGACATGACATCCCCTTGACAAAGCCAAACTGTGTGGGGTCGAGTGTTTGGAGGTTGCCAATGTCCCTTTTAATGAGGTCCATGATAATCCATTCCATGACCTTGCAGATCAGGCTAGTTAGGCTGATGGGTCTATAATTTCCTGGATTGGTGAATGCTCCATCTTTGTGTAAAGGAATGACAGTGGCTGTCCTCCACTAGCCTGGGACAAAGCAGGTACTCAGGCTTTGGTTGATTAGGGTGCCTAATAGTTCTGCAAGTTCATGCCTGAGTTCATGTGGGATGCAGCCTGAGATGTTATCGGGTCCCATGGAGGCTGTACTTTTTGTCTTTGAGAGGACAGTGAAGACCTCTTCCGTAGAGGTAAGGGGAGGGGGGCAGGTACTGGTGACATCCCAATTTACTGACAGATTGGACAAAGGGGTGAAATTTTTGCTGAATCTGTCAGCCAGTAGTTTGGCTATATCTACACCATTTGTGAATGTGGTATCTTTGACCACCAGTTCTGAACAGATCTGGGTGTTTCCTTTGAGATTGCAGATGTATGTGAAGAAGGTATTATGATTGTCTCTAGTAGATGTGGCCAATTTGGACTTAAAGTTAGCTTTAGAGGATTTCACTAGTGCTCTTATTTGCTTGATCCGACTAAGGCGAGATTGCTTCAAATTGTCACCTGCTCCTTCTTGGTCCTGGACAGCAATTTTTTCCTTTAGTTATATAGTTTATTTATTGCAGATGTCCGCCAGACAGGTTTACTCTTCCTTGCAGATGATGATTTTGTCCTGCCAGGTATTCCTGAGTCCATGCATCTATATATGTGCTCATATAGTACTTTGATGTAGATTTGGACACTGGTGCCAGTTGCAACAGAGGGGGAGGGGGCTGTGAAGCTGTTTATACCATCCCTCAGGATGTTGTAATCAGCTTTGGAGAAGGTTTTTTGTTTAACCCTACCTAGAGGAGAGTCAAGGTAAATGCTGACTTCTAAAGTTACCACTTTATGGTTGGATATTACCAGGGAGGATGATACTGTAGAGGTGCTGCAGTGGTTACCCATGTTGGTTAATACCAAGTCCAAGACATTATCACCTTTTGTGGGGGTATCGACTAGCTGTTCCAAGGCATTTGCATTTATAAAAAGCTGATTACAACCACCTGAGGGATGGTATAAACAGCTTCACAGCACCCTTCCCCTCTGTTGCAACTGGCACCAATTTCCAAATCTACACCAAAGTACTATATGAGCACATATATAGATGCGACTAAGCAGCTCACCCTACTATTCAGGCATGACCAAAGGGCAATTTCAGGTGTACTCTTCAGTCCAGATGGTGAATCTGGGTATCCTGAGGCAATGTTACAACTGCCGCATGTACACAGACAACCCTCTCCTCCTACCACAAAACACTAACATATGTGAGAGATGAAATTATACAGCCAAACTGAAGGCTAAGCTGTCTCCACCCAAGGAGCAGACAGTCAAGAGGAGAAAGTTAACACTTGCACCACACCTCCAACCACACATAGACCTACTAAACCAGCACTGGCAAAAATACACATAAATACACAAAATCATACTCAGAGGCTCTAAATAAAAACCTGCAAAAGCATCAGAGACCTCCAAAGCAGACACCCAAACAACCTGCACCTCCTGTCACAAACCATACAACACATAAAACACAGAATCAGTGTGCCACACAATCACAGCCCTTAAGGTGAAATAACATACCTAACACACTAGTAATAGGTGACTCTATAGTCAGGCACACTGATGTCCCACTCACTAGGCTGGACAAGCAGAAGGTTACTGTTAGCTGCCTGTCGGGAGTCAGAATCCGCCACATAACACAAGCACTCAGGTCACTCCAGAAGAAGTACAAATATGACTCTGTCATTGTTCATGTTGGTGTGAATGACCTGAGACGTACCCCCCTGGACTGCATGAAAAGAGACATGGAAGAGCTCTCTGATCATGTAGCCCAGGCGGGTATGACCCTGACCCTGAGTAGCATCCTGCCCTCACCAAAAATGATACTACAGTATAAAGAAAAAAATGATCAATTTCAACAATTGGCTAAGCTTCTGGTGTCATTCAAAGGGGATCCAGTGTCTGTCACCCTGGAATGGCATGCTCGACAAGCCGCGTTGCTTCACAAGAGATGGCTTGCACCTGTCACCCCTAGGCTTTCGAATACTGGCCGAGGCTCTTGCTGCCCCCATAGTGCCTTTTTTAGACAAGGCTCAAAAGTCAAGCCCACCTCCGTAAACAGCACAATTAACAAAAAATTGAGGGTTATGCTATCAACGCCAGGAGTTTAAATCTCAAAATGCATGCACTCAAAAGCACTCCTCAGTATGGAGAATGTTGACATCTGTGCAGTAACTGAAACCTGGTTCAAGGCTCCACAGAGTACCCCAGCACTACCGGGCTACAACTCGTACCACACGTTTCGGCCACAGAACACGGACCGAAACACAAAAGGAGGGGGGTGTATCCATATTCATCAAGGATACCTACACCTCCAGGTTAGTGGTGCAGCATGATATCTCTGAGATCATCCATGTGCAACTAACATTGGGCAAATCTGCAATGCAAATTGTGGCCTACTACAGATTACCCTCCATGACCCAGGACCACCACTCCACCTTTCTGGAGACATTTGAAAACATGAAGTTCCTACCAAACACCCTGATATTGGGCAATTTCAATTACCCTATCATTAACTGGGAAAACTACTCGAGTACAAACTCCCAGGCCCAGCACTTCCTGGAATTCATCAACTCAAGTGCCCTGGATCAGCTGGTAAACTCCCCTACCAGAGGTGAAAACATATTGGACCTGGCCATCACAAACATGGGTGACAGGTGTTCCACACTGGAGGTCAACCCGTCACTGGTTAGATAAGACCATAAACTAATCACTCTGGATGTCCATACCCCACCACCACCTCCAACTAAGGAAACCACAGTAAAAAACTTTTCTAAAGCAAACTTCACCTTACTTAAGAAAGAGGCGGTAAGATTCACAGCCCCCATGCTAAAGGATAATGCTGCCCAAGATACAGAAACCTTTACAAATGCACTCTATGAGCACCTACAAGGATGCATGGATCATGCCATCCCTAGAAAAACCAAGACTCACTCCTCTAAAAGAAGGAAACCAGTCTGGTGGACCCCTGCCATAAACAGGCTATACAAGAGAAGGAGGAAACTAGTTCAGAAAAAAAAGCAAATCCCAAGAAGGAAAGGCATCCCTGATCAGTATCAGTAAGAAGGTCCCCTCATAAAATCCTCCAAGGCTAACTTCGAAAGAAAAATAGCCAAGGATTCAAAAGATAACCACAAAGTCTTCTTTAGCTATGTCAAGAATATAAGTGGCAACTCGCAGATATGCACTGAACTAGTGCAAAATAGCACAAAATATACTGAACCTACTGATATTGCCAAGATCCTGGCAGATAGATTGAGTGCAAACTTCACCCCCTTTTCACCGCCAAAAAGCCCCACAACAATACTGGAAAAGTGTAGTGTCCTAGAAATCACAGACGCACAAGTGAAAATAGCCCTTTCAAAAGCCAAAAACACAGCGTCAATGGGGCCAGATGGTGTCCCAGGCTGCATCTTGCACGAACTACAGAACAAACTAACCCCCACCTAAACACGCTGTTCAACCTCAGCATCTCCACAGGCTACGTGCCCATAGAATGGCGCATAGCAACAGTTATTCCACTCCACAAAGGAGGGGCCACAACTGACCCTGATAACTATCACCCCATAAGTCTGACTAGCCTGGTCTGCAAGGCTATGGAGCACATCATCATGGAACTCATTAACAAAGACATTGGAAACCTCCAAACACTTGACCCGACCCAGTTCAGCTTTGTTAAGGGCAGATCATGCCTACTAAACCTGGTTGACTTCTTCGAGACAGTCACCAAGGCCATAGATGAGGGAAAGGTTGTTCACACAGCCTACCTTGACCTCGCCAAGGCTTTCAACACCATTCCCCACTCAGGTATTATAGGAAAACTTACCAGCCTGAACATAAACCCCTACATCATGAGATGGGTTGCCAACTGGCTTACAGACAGAACTCACACGGTAAGAATAATGGGCTCCAGGTCCAACTCTAAACCAGTCACAAGTGGCATCCCACAAGGCTCAGTGCTGGGACCCCTACTGTTTGGCATATACTTCTCAGAAGTACAGGCAAACACAGGAGGACTATGGCTAACCAAGTTTACCGATGACTGCAAACTGGAAGCCATAATTGACTCTCCGGCTGACATCGACATCCTCCAAAAGGGCCTTACTGAGACGGACACCTGGTGTCAAAGTCATGGCCTCAAGCTAAATGCCAAAAAATGCATAGTCATCCCATTTGTGAAAAACAAAACACCCACAAATTACCACATAGCTGGCAGCCCCCTTAATACAGGAGAGGTAATAAGAGATCTGAGGACCCAGGTAGAGAGTAATCTCTTCTTTGACAATCATATTGCCAACATAGTTTGGAAAATCCTTCTATGTGGCCCATCTAATTACTAAAGGGTTTGCATCTTGAAATAAAGAGGTTATAGTGCCCCTCTACTCATTACTCATCAGACCCATCATAGAGTACAATGCCCCATTTGGGATGTACCTCACAAGACACTTCCAACAGCTGGGGAGACCACAAAAGTACCTCACCAAGAGGATTGCTCACCTCAAACATATGTCCTATGCAGCCCGACTGAAAAAACTCTGGCTGTACTCAGTGGCATATCGCTTACTCAGAGGTGATCTCTGCCTGACTTACAAAGCCATGCCCAACTCAGAACTGATGGACATGCTCCACTTAAAAAAATCCAAGTCACTGCGAGCCATGTGCTCTAGTGAGCTAAACCTCACCACAAAAATAAATAGAACATGCTGGAGGGATAGATTCCTGTCACAGAGACTCCCCATGCTTTGGAACAAATTTCCAGACTACATTAGGCAGAGCCCATCACTAACACTCTTCAAGAGAAACCTTGACGAGTGGATGGGTAACAGAAAATACACCCCTGAGATCACTTCATTGGCTCTGCTTGACAGAGGATCAGTTAATTAATCAATGGGGTGGCAAAAGCCAACACACTCTGGCTAGGCTTATAAATGCCCTCAGGCAGATAGCCTAGTACTTACCTATGAACCTATGAACCTATAAAATCAAGGAATCTCTGGGCATTTGTGTTCTGGCATGAGTAGTTTTTCCAATCTATGGTTGGGTATTTAAAGTTGCCCAGGATCACAGTAAAGGGTTGAATCTGGATCGATTCAAAGAGGTCCAGATAGGTGGAGTGATCATCTTGAGTCAAATTTGGGGGCCTGTAGCTAGCTATGATTTTAATAGGGGTCCTGTCAATGGTTAACTGCACCTGAAGTGTCCCCTGTATGTCATACTGTTTGACCAGCCTGGAGGTGTGTGTATCTTTAATATATATTGAAATTGCACCTCCTTTGGCTTTGCTGCCCAAAGTTTGGGGTCTGAATGTATGGCAGGATGAGTAACCAGGTAAGGCCGGGGTACTCTCCACAGCTTTGAACCAGATTTCTCGGACTGCACAAATGTCAGCATCTTTCAGGGTTAAGAATGTTTGCAATGAGCACAGTTTCATGTTTAGACTCCTAGTGCTTAGCAGCATGATCTTCAGTGTGCATTTTGTTTAAATTTTTATGTTGGTTTTATTGACCTCAGGACTTTTCCTAAAAAAGACACTGGGGGGAAGCAAGGGCCTTTGCCAGAAGCATGAAGCCCAAGTGAGACAGATGCAGGCCATTTCTAACAAAGCATTGTGGACTGTCGATCATATCTTCCCAGGCTGTCAGGTACTGAATCCCCCTGGAATGACACCAGAAACTAAGCAAATTATTAAAGCCAATCATTTTCTGTTTGTATTGAAGCATCAGTCTGGATGATGTTAGAAGTCTGCTTAAAGCTAGGGACATACATGCCTGGGACACATATTCAGTGAGCTCAATCATGTCTCTCTTCATATAGTCCAAGGAGGTACATCTGAAGTCATTCACTCCAGTCTTGACTATGACAGAGTCATAACAGTACCTGTTGTTGAGAGACTTGAGTGTGTTTGTGATATGGTGGATTCTGGCACCTGACAGACAACTAACCGTAACTTTCACTTTATCTAGCCTGGTGAAAGGCACATCTGTGTGTCTCACAATAGAGTCTCCTATGACTAGTATGTTGGGTTTATGGTTAGGCCTTTGTAGTTGCAAGATACTGGTGTGTGGATTATGCATGGTATGTGGTATGGAGGGTTGTGGACTTTGCGTGTGTTTTTGCCTCTGAGGTTTCCTATGTTTGGGTATGTTTTTGTTGAGAACCTCCACATATGTGAGTGTGTGTTGTATAGTTGTGGGTGGTGTTTGATATGTAGTGATTCTGTTGATAATATTCTCAGTGCCAGATATATTGGCTTATGAGGGAGAGAGCATAGACTTTAGGTTCTTAATGTAATTACATCTCTCACAAATTTTGTTCCTAGGTGGTAATAGTAGATAGTTGCCATGTACATGAGGTAGTTGCTACACTGTCTCAAGATGCCCATATCAATCAGGCTGGCAGGAGAAACTGTAGGAAATTGTCCATCCACATTTTTCAGAATCTGAGGGAGAGAAGCCAGGGAGAGCTAAGGGGTAGGCCTAAAGCCCAAGTGCTTAAAACAAAACTAACAGGCTTAGAATAACACTTACAATTTAAACAGGCTAAAAACAAGTAGTAATAAATGCAGCAGAAAAGATGCAACTGAACACTTTACAGAACAAGTAGCTGAAAAAGCAAGATGAAGTAATAGAGTAGGAAACACAAATACTGTAAAAGCATCTGAGAAAAAAAATTTTGGTAGAGTGGGAAGGGAGAAAGGAGGAGGAACAGAAGATAATTCAAGGTTAAGAAACTAAGGTGGTTGGTCTTCTCAAATGTTCTTTCTGTATTAAGTAGAATGAGGTAATGAGACTGGACTGGGGGGAGTGTCCCAGATCACATTTACAGTAGTGCTGGGCAACTGAAAAGCCACCAAGTTTAAGAACAAGACAACAATAATGAGGGAGGGTGGAAAACTATGCTACAGCTACTAGCTACACTATGTTAGGCAGAAAACACTACAGAAAATGTTTATCACAGCAAAAAAACAGAAGTGAGGCACTAAATGAAAGCTTTAAACAAAAAAAGGAGCAAGGAGACTCTAGAGAATGCTTTTATTTGCAAATAAATCAGTTATATGATACACTCCTTGGCAGGAACATCAGATCAACAGATGCTTAAAAATGGAGAAAATTTCCAATTAATACCTTTCACACAGTGAAACTTACATGGACGTCAGTTAATACTGTGTGTGTGTGTGTGTGTGTGTGTGTGTGTGTGTGTGTGTGTGTGTGTGTGTGTGTGTGTGTGTGTGTGTGTGTGTGATAGTATCAAAGGCTTTTGATAAATCCAAATAGACCACTCTAACACCAATGTCATCATCCAAGGCTTTATTAACATTATGATAAAACTGGGCAAGATTAGTAAACATAGAGCACTTACTAATAAAATTATGTTGGTCAGTATCAATTAAATTCCTGTCCTTTCCTTGTGTATAATACCTGTTGGTCAGTATCAATTAAATTCCTGTCCTTTCCTTGTGTATAATACCTGTTGGTCAGTATCAATTAAATTTCTGTCTTTTCCTTGTGTATAACAGCTGATGAGCACCTTTCAAAACATTTACTTAATACTGATGTTAAAGTAATGGAATGACAAATGGGATGACATTTCAATATCCCTTTTTACAAAAGGGCACTACATTGGCATTCCTATAGCTATTAGGATGATAGAGTTTTTTTAACAGAAGACTTAATAACATAGATATTGGTTTAATTAAAGGATGACTACATCCCAGATGTAGCCCTTCCTTTCCTCAGAGTGTATTTCCATCCCTACAGAATGATCCCCATAATTTCACATATTAAAAAAGCATGACATCGCAGTGTTCTCACTCTGTGGCATTTGTACCCTGGTCTGTATTCTCAGTGCACACCATGCTGAGGCTGAATTAAATCTCATGACACTTTCATGAGAACTCACCTTGCTACTGCACCACTATGCCCATCACAACCGAAGTATTCCGAGGAAAACAAACACACTGAGGTACCTGCAGTTCTTCTTTGTTAATTCATACCCATTAATGTTATAAAGCAATTCAGTCTCAGAATTCATAATACTTTGATTCTGCAATATCATAAAAACCTTAATTTGTTCCCTTTTCTGGGACCATAAACCTGTTAAACCTTTTATACTCTGAAGATGAATAACCCTGATAACCACAGATATCAATGTTTACTAATTAGCTGAGCTTTGCAAACCATGAAATGTAGCACTATGTCTGACTCAGGGAAGGAACATCACATCTCTTTATCCTCTTTCAAGAACTTTTCAAATGTGGTACCTACACGTGTGTTACACCATCTGTTTAAGAGTCAATGCAAAAAGGTCATTGACCATTTTACTGAGGATTCTCAAACTGGACAGTATTTCTCATTATTTCCATTCTAAGTGAATGAGACTATGATCTGACAACACAGCATAGGGCATTTTAGTGTCATCAAATGTGCCCTCACAGTAGAAGTAGCTTTCCAAGAAAACAAAATGACATCAGTATGTCTGCCACCATGAGGGCATTCAGGGTTAGGAAAAAAAGTAAGATTAGTGATAAATAATTGTGGTGCTGCCAAAACGTTTGAATTGTGTAAAAATGCATGATAGGACAAAAAATATATATTTTACAGTTTTTGCCTGTAATGGTCCTTCAGTTGAATTTCTGCATTACAAATCAAGTGACCTGGTAATAAATCTAAGCACTTTGAGATGTAATCTTAAATGTCAGATAAAACTTTTTTCCTTGATTATGGGACACACAGTTTGAGAACCATCAAAAGTTAAAGGTTCAGCTTGTGAAGTCTTTTTTATATGATACAAGCATAGTAAAATAATTATTCAGAATTTCTTTTAATTCATTATTACTAATACGTGCATCCTCAAGAGAAATTGGACCTGCTCTTTCATGATGTTTTTTTGCACAGATAACAGCTATAAAAATTATTGTGTTCAGGACACTTTATCAATAAGCTCTCATTTGCAGCATTAGTTGTTTCAATTAGACTCTTTAACTCTCTGCATACATTATTAAGTGCTTGACTGGCACTACGTCAACCATGCTGTTTACATATCCTTAACTTTCTTCTTTCCTTTATTAATTTTGTTAACCTTTTTGTTCCACTACCATGGTTTAACATATTTTGAAATAGCCTCTCTTGCTCTATTCTTCCTCCATCATCCATAGGAAAATATAGGTCTCTGACATCTGTTCCTCTCTCATACAATACTGACCCATTTATAACTGAAAATTTAATTTAAATGTCTTTTTCAGATTTTGAGCCTTTCTTCTTGTTGTAATTGTTTTTTGGGTGAAACATGGAAGTCAATTCCAAAAGATGTGACCACTTACATTGAGAGCACGCCAATAGCAGATTTTTTTGAATCTGACATCCAGTGTAAGTCTGTTTACAGATAGGCTTTTAGTCACTTACACTGAGAGCATGTCTTTTGGAATCAAGGCAGACGTCCACTGAGAGCAACTCTTTGGGAAACTTACCTATGGTTTTAATGTTCTTCATGGAGTTTGAGCCATTTCCTTATATCCTGCTACTTGTTTCTGTTTCTTTGATGTTATTATTCTTGACACAACAGGTTGAAGAATTTTACTCATCAGCCATGGCACAAAGGTATTTAGTAATCACAACTACTATCACACATCCTATATGTAGCAATCACAACTAATATCACGGCATCCTATATGTAGTAATCACAACTATCACCATTACTTACAATGCTACTTATGCTGACTTACAGCAAACTAATGCACTATCACAACTTTCTTTGGACATACTATAGGCTACAGCTTTGACAAAGTACTGTATTAATACCAGTTAGTCTATATACATTTATGTTGAGAAATATAGAAACCTAGTTTTAAACTTTACATCTGCTTCCCACACCCTGTCCTGGCTTTCTCTGCACACAAACATGATGGACATAATCCATTGTTGTCAATGGTGACATCTGTTCTACAGGCTTTATTGGCCTGAATGTTTTATTTATTTTTATTTTTTTATTTAACATTTGTTGACCTGAAAAGTCCGACTAGGACAGAGGCCTGGGGAGAAATGCTCCAGATGCATGCATGTGTCCATAAAGACTTAAAAAGAAAAAAAGTAACAAGTCATGGACTTTCAGAAGCCATATAACTGAAACATTTGATGTCCTTAAGGCATCATTTGTATATATCCCATGGACCTCTATTACAGGAGGTTTAAGGTATCACATTGTGAAAACTATAGCTTAGCTAGGTTTATCTTGTAGTTTTTAACAAGACTGGAAGAGAAAGTAAGTCAAGGCTAGAGGACTGTAGTAAAAAGAAGAATTGAAGGTATGATTTAGATTCTTTGCTGACGAATGGCTTCTTTTGGAGATGATATACTCATAGGTTCATAGGTTCATAGGTTGGTACTAGGCTATCAGCCCTAGGGTCTATACAAGCCTAGCCATAACAATTCCCTGGCTATTTCTTCCCACACTATTTACTTCCCTGGACCCCTGTCTAGCAGGGTAACTGACGTGATCCCAAGGGTGAATTTCCTTTCTCCCATCCAATTGTCAAGGTTCCTTTCGAAGAGGGCCAAAGAGGCACTCTGCTTGACATGTATGGGCAATCTATGCCAGAGGCTGGGGAGTCTCTGGGTCAGGAACCTATCCCTCCAGCATGTTTTGTTTATTGTGATGACAAGGTTTAGATCCCTGGAGCGTGTGGCTCTGACGGATTGAGATTTCTTTAAGTTTAGCATGTCCAACAGCTCTGGGTTTGACATGGCCTTGTATATTAAGCAGAGATCACCTCTGAGTAGACGATATGCGACAAAGTATAGCTGGAGTTTTTTTAAGGTGGTCAGCGTAGGGCATCTGCTTTAGGCCTGTGATTCTTTTAGTGAGGTATTTCTGCGGCGTTTCCTTTTGTTGCAGATGTCTTGAG
Source organism: Protopterus annectens (assembly GCF_019279795.1). NCBI lineage: Eukaryota > Metazoa > Chordata > Ceratodontiformes > Protopteridae > Protopterus > Protopterus annectens. The sequence continues at coordinate 950,365,280 of NC_056748.1, read as the reverse complement.
AGATACATACCAAATGGGGCATTGTATTCTGTAATGGGTCTAATGAGGGATGAGTACAGTGGGACAATTACCTCCTTTTTTCTGGATGAAACTTTTGTTTTCCAAACATTTGATGTTTGGAGGTGTATCAAGGTTGCACTACAATAAGACGAAAAGTGTTTTAATGTCTTTACGATATAGCATAGGTATGGGGTGTATTTAGGTATTGAGGAGAAATATGGACTGATATTTGTTGGACTTTAAGTGGAAAACAGTGAAGAATATGTTCCAGTGGAACTTAGGGGAAACTGACCATGAACACTATAAAATAATCAAGAGAAAGTAAGGTAAAGTTGATATTCATGTTGGATAAAGCTGGGGTAGTGAAGCTGATGAGTCCCCCGCACTTTTTCCACACACAGTTCAAAATCTACCCATGTCCCTATAAAATGTTTAGACAAAGAATCCAAGCAGAAACTGATTAAAGTGTTGTAGGCACCTAGTGAAAGTGCAATGAGAAGCTGAGAATGTGAAAACAATGTAATTCCAAAAAAGCCAAACAAACTGTCGAAACACAAAAAAGCCAAGGAAAAACGTTCCGCCAAGCGTGTAGCAAAGTAGTAATCCACTCACTGTCAAATACGATGTCAGGTGAAATGAAAGGTGAAATGAAAGCAACAATAGTTCGCAACTATAACGTAAGAGCTTTTATTATGCACAAGCACTTTCGGAGAGAATCCTATCTCTCCTTCCTCAGACAAAAGTGAAACAGTCAGTTGTTACAACTTCCCCTTTAAATAGGGTACCAATCAATCAATTAACAGTTTATAATTTTAATTAAATAAAATACAATGCTCATTTATTTGTGTGTTAAAAACACTTAAAACCATATTATTTAAAATCCGACCTGCTTCACTATTTAAAAGCATAAGTTTTAAAATAGTAATTTATTCAATACTCACAACTCTTTCATTTGTCAAATATTAATGCATTTTTTTAATTGCTAAACAGTTCGCAATTAAGGCTTATAACCTTAGCGTTTTCTTAAGGCTTAATAAACAGACGCTATTTAAATTATTGTAGCTGTGATGGTAGCGATGTTTCTCAGTTGGTTTCCATAATGTTAACGAAACCATATTTAAGCGTCAATACCTTGTTTCCCTTATTATACTTCTAACAATCATTTAAACACCCTAAAAAGGCTATTAACTCTTTTACCGTATAGGTGGATGAAACCATGTTTACTGTATATGTGTATATGGGCATGATGTGTTAAAGTACATGTGATCCAAATTTCTTGCATTTTCCTTATGTTTAATTCAAACTATTGTACCCATATAAAAATGCTGATGAGTGGTTATTATTACCCCTCATACAATCCACCCCTGGCCACTCTACGTACAAACTAAACTTAAAAATCAGGAATCAAAAAAACAAGAAATGAAAGAAATCCCTAATCAACTACATGTCAAGGAAAAAATACAATATTATATATATACACATATACAGTATATAAGCAGGTCGGATTTTAAATAATATGGTTTTAAGTGTTTATAACACACAAATAAATGAGCATTGTATTTTATTTAATTAAAATTATAAACTGTTAATTGATTGATTGGTACCCTATTTAAGGGGGAAGTTGTAACAACTGACTGTTTCACTTTTGTCTGAGGAAGGAGAGATAGGATTCTCTCCGAAAGTGCTTGTGCATAATAAAAGCTCTTACGTTATAGTTGCGAACTATTGTTGCTTTCATTTCACCTGACATCGTATTTGACAGTGAGTGGATTACTACTTTGCTACACGCTTGGAGGAACGTTTTTCCTTGGCTTTTTTGTGTTTCGATGATTTGACTGACCTACTTACTTGCCCATTCCTTACTACCTGACTCTTTCCTCTAAAGGGAGGATGGGCGGTTGGTGAGCCTCAAACGATATATGTACCTTAGGGCTTCTGCATGGAAAAAGATGGGTATAGACAGTTTTTGGATTTATGTGTCACCGAAGAGCCCCGCAAGCTATATATGGTATTAAATAAATTTATGGTGAAAAGAATAACTTTTGGCTCTGCTCTTATACAAAATGAGACGTTAAAGGAGTAGGAGCACAGCAAAAACTATCCAGCGATAGACGTGGAATCCATACCAAAGTAGTTTACTTGTCAAATCTTTCTTTTTTGGTTCTTTACTTTCCAGAAATACAGAGTTGGCCATCACCTGAGTTTTAAGTAGCGTATAAATTTAGATTATGTTAAACAATAAAGTATTCGAGTGTAAGCTGGGTATGGCATAAAGTACAGTTGTGTACACTTACCATAAATGTAGATGTTCAAGTGTATTCACTGTTGCAGTCATCACACTTGGGTTATCTGCCTGTAGGCAGCCCTCAGTCGGCCAGAATACCAGAGTCTTGGGATTTCTGCATCGGATGCTGTCACCTCTTCGATGATGTCAGGTCATCAGGGGTATAAAACATGCAGCCGACGCCTTTACATCAGTTTTTCTTGCCCCAGATGTCAGGAGCCCCCAAAATAGGAAGCAATTACATGGTGTGGAACACCTCCAGTAAAAAGTAAATACCATAGCCATAAGATATGGCCAAAAGGAGGATAGATAGAAAGCATAGAAGAGTCAGTGGGCTGGAGGGAGGGTAGCCAGGACTGCAATAGTTAATACTCTCAAACATCTACATTTATGGTAAGTGTACTCAACTGTACTATGTTCTTCGTTTTTCACTGTTGCAGTCATCACACTTGGGTTGATTCCCAAAGCTGAGGAAGGGTGGAGGCAGTCAAGTAATAGTAGGGCTGGCTAGTAGGCCTTGTAAGACTGCTGTGGCAAATCCAGCTCTGGATTTAGAAAAGACAGGTAAATGGTAATGCTTGGTGAAGGTGTGTACAGAACTCCAGGTTGCAGCTTCCAGGATGTCCCTGGTAGGGACTCCCCTGAGAAATGCTGTAGAGGTTGAGGTAACCCTAGTGGAATGAGTTCTGATCCCCTGTGGGGTAGGTTTTCCATGGTGTTTGTAGCAGAAATGGATGCAGTGTGCTATCTATTTGGAAATGGTTTGTTTTGAAATGGGCTTGCCCTCTGCCCCTGTAGCAAAGCTGACTAGCAGCTGGTCAGATTTTCTGAAAGGCTTATTCCTGTCAAGGTAGAACCTGAGTTGTCTGTGCACGCCCAAGGAGAGCAAGATCCTTTTCCTTTATTCTGAGGATTAGGGAAAAAGGTTGGTAAATGGATGGATTGGTTTAGAGCCACACTGGATACCACCTTGAGCATAAACGATGGGTTAGTCCTGAGGGAAACCCTGTCAGCATGGAAAATAATGAAGGGTTCCACAGTCATTAGTGCCTGTAACTCAGACACTCTTCTTGCTGAAGTAATGGCTAGAAGAAAGGTTGTTTTCCAAGAGAGAAATTTTAACTGTGCTGTAGCAGCAGACTGAAAAGGGGGAAGTCTGAGCTTCTCTAGTACAAAGTTAAGGACCCAGGCAGGGGTGGGAGCTCTCCTCGGGGTTCTTAAATTGTTAGCTCATCTCAAGAACTGTTTGACCAGAGGGTGAGAAAAGAGAGGTGGCTCAGTATTATAATGAGCTGAGATGGCTGAGGCATGAATCTTAATAGAAGAGAAGGACAGGCCTTTGTGGAGCAGCTCTGCTAGGTAATCTAGGATTTGAGGTAAGGTTGGCATGGCTGTGTCCTTTCCTTGAGACTGGCTCCAAGAACAGTATCTTTTCCATTTTTCTGAATAGGATTTCCTAGTACTAGGACTTCTGGCCTCAAGGATGATGTCCAGCTAAGGGTTGCTGGTGGTGTATTCAGGGAATAAGCCAGGATGCAAGGTTCAAGGTTTGCAGCTGAGGATGCAAAATCTGTCCCTCCTGCTGGGACAGCAGGGAGGGGGTCTGATGTAGGTGCCATGATGGCACTGCTGCATGACTGCATAGTAATGGGTACCAGTGGTAGTGGGGCCAGTCCAGAGCAATAAGGATTGTCCTTGGTTTGTCCTGTTTAATCTTGAGTAGTACTTTTGAGAGGAGGGGCAGAGGGGTAAAGGCATAAATTGAGAGGTTTTCCCATGTAAAGGATAGAGCATCCTCTTTCCATGCTTGGCTGTGGGGATTTCTGGTGCAAAATTTGCTCAATTGATGGTTTTGGAGGGAGGCAAAGAGGTCCACTTCTGGTGTCCCCCACCCGAGTGTTAGAAGTTTGAATGAGTTGGGTTCCAGTTTCCACTCATGTGGGTCCTGTAGATTTCTGCTTAAGTCATCTGCCAGTGAATTTTGTTTTCCTGTCAGGAATTGAGCTTGCAGGTGCACTTGGTTGCTCAAGGCTGTGTTCCACAAGGCCATGGCTAACCTGCAGAGTGGGTAGGAATGAGTTCCCCCCTGCTTGTTTATGTACCACATAACTGTGGTGTTGTCTGTCTTTATCAAGAGTTGTCCTGGAAGGATACGGTATTTGAAGGCTGTCAGAGCATTCTGTACAGCTAATATTTCTTTTTGATTAATATGTAGGTGAATTTGTCCTGGGCTCCATTTGCCTTGAATGCATTTTCCAGCCATGTGAGCCCCCAATGCATAGTCTGATGCATCTGTGTTCAGGGTTTGGGTGGCGAGGGGTTGAGTGAAAGGTAGTCCCTTGTTGTGGTTGCAAGCCTCTGTCCATCAAAGGAACTCTGCCCGTAGATAAGGAATGATAGGAATAATTGTTTCCAGGCCCTGAGAATGCTGGCACTAGAGACTTTTTAAGTACCATTGAAGTTTCCTCATATGCAGTCTTGCATATGGAATTAGTAGAATGCATGAGGCCATGAACCCTAGGGCTTGCAGTATTTTTCTTGCAGATAGCTGGGTTCTGGTGGCCATTAGTTTGAAGTAGTTTGTCAAATAAGCCTGCTTTTCTAGAATAAGGAATGCCATCTGGGAAGGTGTGTTCAAGCTTGCTCCCAGGAATATAATCTTTTGGCTGGGCACCAGATGTGATTTTTCGTTGATGGTGTACCCCAGGGAAGTTAGAAGTCTCTTTACAAATGCCAGGTGAAGTAGTAATTCCTGACTGTCCACTTGAATCAGGCAATCGTCCAAGTATGGATACATTTGAATATTTCTCTGCCTGCAGTATGCAATGGCTGGAGCCAGGCACTTGGTGAATATCCTGGGTGCAGTAGATAAGCCAAAGAGAAGTGCAGAGAACTGATAGTGCATAGAGCCTGCCCTGAAACGTAGATATTTCCTGCAAGATTCCCTTATGGGGATGTGCAGATAAGCTTCTTTTAGGTCTAGGGTGACTAGCCAGGAGTCCTTGGCTAGCATAGGAAGCAGCTGTTGTACTGTAAGCATTTTGAATTTTGGGATCACCAGGAAGGTGTTTTGAAACCCTGTCCTCTTTGCTCTGTTGGAACAGGTTGAATAGCCCTGATACTGAGAAGAGAAAGTACTTGCTTTTGAGCCTCTGCCCATTGGTTTGGAGGAAGGTCTGGCAACCCGCTTGGGGTTGGCAGTGAGTGGAAGTAGAATCTGTATCCCTGGGATACAATGTTTAGGACCCATCGGTCCTGGGTAATGGACATCCAGTTTTTTGCATGCAGAGCGAGTTTTCCTCCTAGAGGTGCAAGTACTTAAGCATGGCTGGGAAGGATGATAGACAAGTCGTTGTGAATTTTTTTCCATAAGGGGGTGGCTTATTTTTGAGGGGGAAGCACTCCATTGTTTAGATCTGTGCGTACCCTGAGACTGTAACTTGGTAGGGACTGGAAAGGACCAGGTATTAGAAGGCCAATGCCTCCTGAATCTAGGTGGCTGTATCTGCAAGAAATCCTTAACAGTTTGCATAGATTTAGCTTTTTCCTCCATCTTTTTAAGAATCTCTTCTGCTTTTGTGCCAAACAAATGTTCCTGGTTTAATTCAGCATCTAGTAATTTTGCTTTGACATGGTCTGGCAAGATTTGTTCCTTCAGCCAAGCATGTCTTCTCAGTACAGACCCAGTGACAGCAGCCCTGCAAGATGCTTCTAAGGCATCAAAACCATACTGCAAAGTATGTTTACTGACTTGGTTTGCAGAATGCATTAACTCTTGTAAATCTTTATTTTCTGCAAAGTCTGGAAACAACAACATTTTTTTGTTTAATTAGTTCCATAATATGCTGCTGGTAGTTCAACATGTGAAACTGGCAATTTAAAGCCCTGATGGCAAGAGTTACAGAGATATATACCTTCTTGTCCCATCTGTCTAAAGCCCTTGAATCCCTGTCTGAAGGGGTAGGATTTTTGGCTGTAGTAGCCTTAATACCATTAGGTCCCTGGGAAATGGTCTCTAGATTCTTAAAGAGAAATTTGTGAGAGTCCGGTACCCTGTAGTACCTGTCAGGCTTTCTAGGAGCTGGTGGTAAAGTATCAGGAGTAAGACTGGATTCCATGAAAACATCATCTACAATATCCAGGACAGGGGTATAGTTAGAGGCCTGAGCTGAGGCAAGTCTAAAAATTCTCTGAGTCTCTTTTTGGACTGTGGGTAGTCCTGGCATTCCCAGCGGAAATGCTCTCTTAAGGTATGCAAGGTTTCACCAAAAGAAAAGTCCTCTGGAGGGGAGGCAGAGGGAATGGAATCCTCTGCATCTGAATCCTCATAGGTAGATATGGGTATGTCCTGGTAATCAGAGGGATCAGAATCATCAGACTCATGGTCTGTTGAATCAGAAGGGAAATCAATTCTTTGTCTTTTAGAGGAGGAAGGCTGGATTCCCCTAATTAAAGTTATGAGGTCTTCAGCCGTTCTAAGCATTTGTTTCTGTGGCATAGCAGCTTGGGCATGAGCTTTGGTCATCAGTTCTCTAGGCATAGTGCAAACTCTGGGCCTGAGAAATTTGGTTGTTTTAGTCTGAAATGAAGTAGTCGGTTTAATACAAACATCAGAAGGTCAGAATACACCCTCTGAAGTCAGTGCCTGCACAGCGGCTTCGGACCCATCCAAGGTAGAGACATCCGCAGGTTCCATAAACGAATAAGCATCTCGCGGCATACTGGACTCTGAATGGGTCTCAGCAGAGGCCTGCAAATCTGTAGAACCAGGTATCAGGCGCTGTGAAAGTGCCTCACTGAGTACTGGCAGACTGGTGACTAGCTTAATGGAAGTGTCGTTGGCAGTTTTGGACCTATGCGGTCTGTCTCTGTCTTTATCCTTTCATTTTTTTTGAAGCTCAGTAGTTGGATGGCTTACCGAAGCCATTTCGAAATACAGAAAATAAGAGCAAAAGAATTTAGCAACAAAGATAGCCTGACGGCAAATAGTTCGGGCATTAAAGAAGGTACAAAACCAACAGCGAGGAACGTCATGGTCTGTGCCTAAACAGGTGACGCAGTAAGAATGAAAATCCCTGTGAGGTATTTGCTTTCTACAGACAAAACAATTGTTAACTTTTTCTGGCATAGGTTAGAGCAAGAAAAAAGAATCCCCATCGGGGTACTTAGCTTTAGAAGACTTCAGGTTTGAAACTCGAAAAATGAAAATTTTAGGTAGCAGCCAACCTGCACTTGTGAACTGCTTCTGTTTCGGGCTCCCGTGCGGCAAGAAAAGCTGATGTAATGGCATTGGCTGCATGTTTTATACCCCTGACGACCTGATGTCATGGAAGAGGCGACAACATCCAATGCAGAAATCCCAAGACTCTGTTATTCAGGCCGACTGAGGGCTACCTGCAGGCAGATAACCCAAGTGTGATGACTGCAACAGTGAAACACGAAGAACATCATATACTGTTTTGAAAATAACAAATTTATTTTGAGCAAGGAAATGTAATTTTAAATTGAAACAACCGCATTGGATATTAATCACAGTTTATGGTTATACGTTATATTAAAGTGACTTTTTTATGAAGGGCCTGTTTAGCTAAATGGCTTTTTTGTTTAAGCTTGTTATTTCAAGATTTTTGTTTGACTAATCAAGTATCCTTTACAGAAATGTACTATATGGGATTTGAGGGAGTTGTACTTCCAGGGGGGAGGGAAGGCTACATTCTGAAAGCTGATATACAATTCCAAAAAATTCCTGGCTATACCCTGACTGAAAAGCATCCTTTAGAATACAATAAGATGTGTATTGCCTTGAGAATAAGAGCTGACAAAAATATTTCCTCTGTTTATTGTATTGCAGGAATATGATTTAATGATTTTTTTGGCAGTGGTTTACTGAGGGAGTTGAAGAATGTATCTGTTCCTTTTAATTATGATTCAGATGAACACTATGTGGTCTGTTACATCTTCTGCACAATAAATTCTTAAAATGTATCCAATTAAACATTGTTATAGAACAAAAAAGAGGCAGAATTTAAGTTGAGGATGAGGTTCTAATCAAACCAACCGCAAACACATTGCCAGAATGGCAAGAAAAAGCAATTTGAACAGTATGGGGCATAACATATGTACTTCATTTTGAACAAGAAGGTATAACAAAGCCAAATTAATAACAAGAAAAATGTAGATAAAATAAGTTTCAGTAAGCTTACTATTTGATTTTAATGTTACTGCTTTATTTTGGAATTATATATAGAACAAATGTCATGCATGGTTAATCAAACGAAAATTACAATTTGTTTTTCTATTACTGGGGGTGGGGGTGGAAAGTGCTGAGAAGCTGTTTCATCTAAGTTAGAAATACATTTCAACTAGTGGTTAATGTCAGTACATGACTGGCTAACCAAGAAAGCATTATTGCTACAAAAATTCAGCTATGTATTTCCTCATAATTGAGGATGCATTTGAGCAGATCAAATCTCTCCTTAATTTCATAACTACATTTTCCAGTTTTCTGTTTGTTTAGCAAACTGTTGGTGTGTTTTCTGAAAAGCAAGTTAACAACACTGAGGGAGGGCTGAATGAAGAAAGTAGGGTGCAAGACCAGAAAGGACTAAACCGTGTGCATACTTAGCATGCTGTACAAGCCACCCTCCACCTCCACTCCTTTAAATAACCATTCACAAATGCACTTCATTTTGAGTGAAAGGAGAAACATGTTTAAAGTTCTGTGTGCTTGTAGTGATATAAAATATGTGATGCTAGATTATTAGATTCATGACTTTCACAATTGTACTTCACAAATAATGCAGTGTGTCAAAATTGTCTCAGCAATAAAATAGCCCTCTTTGCCGTGGTACCACTTAGATAATGTATAATGAAAGCATACAGTAAAACTCCCAGTATATGGAAGAAATATGCCAAAATTAACCAATTTTCATGGCATGCCTAATTCAAAAAGAGCCAATTTAGGTATAATACTTATTCCTGTCTTGGTTTTTCATCTCCTATTATGCCTAGGAACAAACTATTATGCACCACTTATAGGTTCACATGCTAGGCTGTCTGTCTGCAGATTGTTACAAGCCTAGCCAATATACAGAGGTCAGAATCAAACATTGTACTTTGTATCTGTGAGGTTAAGACTTTAACCATTATGCAAACCCCACTGCCTTTGGGGAAATGAACTTTATATAAGGGAGGGAGAATAATCTGAAAATAGTAAGGGGTGGCTGAAATGCAAACATGGGTCACTCAGTATTTGCTACAAATATAGGACATCTTGCAAGCTTAGTTTATAACTAATGCATCTTACAGAAAACTTAAAAAATATTGTTATAATCTATTGAGGAAGGGGGCAGATGGAGAAACTGATGATGGAATGGCTAACTCTGTCAAAGACAAATGAAGTCCATTCTTATGAGCCATCAGCCAAAGAAGCAAGTTGTTGAAAAAGTCACCTTTATTATGTATCCAGAAAGACACAATGAGCTGCATTTCTGTCATATGTATTGCAAAGTAGAGTATGCAATGACACTTAGAATGATGAAGTTTGAATGGCTATGAAACTGAATTTTCCCATTACTACTATCATTGATTTTAATGTTCCATCAGTTTTTATTTTATAAATTTTTCTAGTCTGACATTTTACTGGGTGAACCCTGTATTTAGGATGCTGCAGAAAGGCAGCAGTGTCCATGACCTAATATGCCCTCTTCCCTATACTCCTGGCTGGTGAATGGTTCATTCAAACTAAGAATAAAATGTGTGTGCTACAGAAGGTCATGTGATTATGCTTGTGAGAATACACACCACACAGAGAAATAATGAGGAATCTCTGATTCATTTATGTGCTGCACGAGGAGTTGAGTGATGAATGGCAGAACTCAGGGCAGCATAATAGTAGTTTGACTTCAACAGATAAATACTGTTAACAGACTTTTAGCTTTGAAACAGATGAAATTAAGAACCAACAATGCTCTATAAAAAAGAAGAATTCACAGTTAGTAGTTTAAAAAGTTAATATAGAGATTCTGCTTTGCTGGAACTGTTCAAACTAATTGGATGTTGAATATGTTGTACATACCCACAGGACCTAGTAGATAATTGGTTTAAATTTTCTTTGAATTTCTATCTAAATTTGTTTTAAGCATTTAAAGACATATAAAGGGCTTAGTGTCCTCATATGGTTAAATATGTAATACACATAACTACACTATAATGTTTGCAGCTGTACTTTTACAACTTTTCTGGAGGAAATGAAAGGCTTTAATTGATCTAGAAAAAAGTGTGCCTATGTACATTTACAGCTTCACATTTGAATACATTTTTGAGGCATTCACTTACAAGTTATACCACTGGTTGATGCAGAGAAAGGTCTAAAAAGGAACAGTTTAATAATCTCCACATTATATGAGAGAAAGAAATACCTGAAAAAGATTTATTACCTTTAATTTTCAATGCAAGCATTTTATGTAGGTGTTTCTTGAGTAAGATGCATGGTGATGTAAGCAAAAACTCAGGGATATATAACGATGGATGGCATGTAGAAATGTGTGTGCAGCCAATCATTAGAATAAAAGCTGTTACTAGATGGGCCAAGTCTTGTCAAAGATAATACTAATAGTAATTCTTGCCTGAATATAAATAGGGAGAAAGTCCATGTTTCTGAAAGTGATCCATGGAAAGACAACAGCATTTTTGGTTTGGAGGTATGGACTAGAAATTCTGAATACATCTAAACAAAAGGAAGTTCATGAAAGACAAGACATGAGTAAGTGTGTGTGTGTGGGGGGGCTTCACCCTGCAAATGAGAATAATGAAAGGTCAAGACATGTTACAGAAAGAATATGAAACATAAAGGAAGAAAAGCTGTCAGATTGCAGTAGGAAGTTAGATGGTGTTTTAGAAAAGGAATAACAATAGAAGAAAAATGTTTATAAAAACAAATTGGTTGAGGAAATATTATTCCTAAGCATAAACATATGAAAAATGACGGTGAGATCATGTAGATGCAAACTATTTATAAATGTAAAAGTCAACTGTAGATAGTGAAGAGCTCACTTTTAAGAGGAATTAGTCTCTATATATGTGGGGGCAATCCAGACAGAAGAAGATGGTTTCTTGTATGATATGCCCCAAAATTTAGATTATTGGAAGCACTGGTTAGAACCCTTGTTGAAAACAAGAAAATTAAACAAACAGCTGTACATGTGGGTAGAGTAATGTTCTCAAGAGCAGCAAGAATGAGATAATTGATATATTCACTCACTACAGTAGGCAGGCTGGGGTCATCAGGAGGAAATGGCCGGTAAATGGAAGCACCTAGAAGAGAGCACACTAATTTAAAAACAGAAGAAATAAGTTGTAAATTAGAGAAAGCAGCCAGAGAAGGTGACATGTTTCTAATTGATAACTTATCTTTTTGTTGTTGTTGCATTAGTCCCCCTTTGACTATTTAGTCTCCTTCCTCACTATTCAACTGACCTGCCCTCTAGCCCCTACCATTCTGCTGGGATGAGTGTTGAACACACAAAATGGGTGCTGTCAACAACATGAAGAATTGGGTTTTTCAATACACTATTTTATTGGGTTCATATTAAAACACCGAACGCTGAAAACGCGAAAGGTGTTTCATCGACACATATTCAGTGAAAGTTGAAAATGTCGAAACCACAGAACAGCGATTTCTTTCCTAGGGAAAGAAATCGCTGTTCAAACGCCCCCACAAAAAAAACATTAAACATTTCCAGACACATACACACATACCCTAACCCTAATTATACCCCACAAAAACCAGTAAACAACTAAATACACATATGCACATAACCCAACCATACATCTAACGAAAAAAAAAAACAGTAAACATTTTAAAACCTATGCACTTACCTTAACCCGCACCCTAACCCTAAGGTCAGTAACTCTCGCACATTTACCTAAAGAGTTCCAAACACATACACACTTACCTTAACTCTACTTCTACCCCCCCCAAAACAAAGGTAAACAGCTGAAAACACATGCACACGTAACTCAACCATACATCTAACGCAAAATAAAAAACAGTAAACACTTTCATACATATGCACTTACCTTAACTCACACCCTAGCCCTAAGGTCAGTAACTGTTGCACAATCACCCTCAGGAGCTATACCGGACAAGGGACCACACTACACTTCAGAACACGGCAAAGCAACAAAGCGGTCAAGTGACTTCTTTCCCAGGGAAAGAATTCGCTGAACAGCCGCTTCGCTGTTTTGCCTGTTCGCCCTACATGTGTCGATGAAAACACATTTGACAAAATGCATTTTAGTCATTCTAATAGGAACCCTATTTTATTCTCTATGAATGCCCAGTATGGTGATGCATCTGGAAAAGGACTTGCTGTGGGCATTATGATGGACTGTCACTTGCTTTTGCAAGTGATATAAGCCTACAGATACCTCACCTGTTTCAGTCAAATGCTTTTGTTGATGGTTTGTAAAGCTGGGCTGCACATGCCACTTCCTACACATAGAATAAGTTGAACTGACTCCTCATTTTCTGATGCCCCCAGTTATCTCTGCCAGCAAAGGACCATTAATCAGAGTCCATGTAGATTGTTGCCAGGGCTCTTCCCCTCTAGACTAGGAGTCAACTGATAACTGGTCATTTTCTGAGGCAAAACATGATAAGTGCATGCTGGATGGTATCCAGTTAAATCAGGAGAAAACTGGAAATTAAAAGAATGTAACTTATTTTATTAATTTACTATGTGATTTACCTGAATATTCTTTCATTACAAAGAACACGTCCAAATATTTTGAGAGATGTTGGGATGTTGGTTTATGTGAAAGACAATATTCTGACACACTTAATGGATAAAAACAGCTTAAACAGATTACAATGACAATATTACTGTATGCATCTTATAAAGCATGAAGCATAATTTAGCCATAACCCTAACAACAGTGTTCAATCTTAGCCTCCATACAGGTTTTGTACCACGCAAATGGAGGTCACCTACAGTCATTCCCCTACATAAGGGAGGACCTTCCACAGAACCAGGCAATTACAGACTCATAGGTCTGAACAGCCTTACATGCAAAGCCATGGAAAGATTTATCATAGGTGTCAAAGAAGGAGATTTATTTATTTTATTTATTTTCATTTGTTTACCGGGAGTGTCCAACTGGGCCTAAAAATAGCCTGTTTTCAGTAGAGGCCCTGGGAGGAAAACTCCACAGATTACAGTGTTGTCATATTAGAAAAAACATGTATAAATACTAAGTGTGACAGTACAATGTTCATATAGGATACACGTTGAAGAAACAAATATATTAAAAATTAACAAAATAGTAGACAATAAAAATGTACTATTAATAGCGTTTTGTGAAAGATACTGCCAGAACAGCCAGCTGGAATTTTATAAATACTGTATATGTCATTTGTGAATATCAACATGATTTTATATATGATGCTTGTGTTACAAGTGTATTAGAACTGTATGTCATCTGTATATCAAACTGCTGGCACAGAAGTGTGTGTTAAAAAGGTATTTTATAAAGTGCTTGTGCTTAAAATGTAACCACAGTGTGCCCTACTGGAATAGAACAGAAATGTACATGCACTATTGTAAGTGCTTAAATGTATATATTTTAACAGTGGAAACTGAAATGCAGGAGGTTAATGTCAGACAAATAGCTGAAATCAAATTACTTTATAGGCTAGGCCAGAGACAAAATGTCTGTACTAGGGAGCTTTCTGTATTGTCTCTAGGGTGGACAAATTAATAGTCATAAAATGTGGAGGAACGTAATTGTTTTATGACTTCCAGAATCTGCCAAACATCTGAGGTCTATGTATTTTCACAGGTAGATGCTAAAAACTACCAGTTTCCAGGAGTGGGGGTTTCACCTGGGATAGAGTCAGATGACAAGAAATGATGTCATTCTGCAAGCTATCCCAGCAGTAATATTTAAGATATTAATTTGAGAACTGTCTGACAGAGGGGGGATTAAGTATTCGGACATGGACCTGACAAGAACCATTCACCACACATCTGCCTTGTTCTGATGAAGTTTCTATGGAACAGTATTATTCTCTTGGATATAGTCAGAAATATAGAAAAGCTTAGTTTAGATATTTTTCTTTATTTATTTGAGACTGTCCTGCAATGTTGTTTTGGATATTTCCTGTGATTTTGAACTCTGGTGTCACTGTGAATATATACTGAGCATTTTCTTGTTCTTTTATTATTTATTATTAAATATATTTAAACCTTTCATTGTGGCTGATCTGTCTAGAGATATTTAAGTTTGAGAGTACCTGTATATTTATTTGGTGATACTGTGTGGGCCACTCCTAATAGCCTTGCTCTTGGTCACACTACCATTTGTATTAATATTATTACACAGTAAGATTAGACACCCTTTGTTAAGGGCCTTAAAGTAGCTGATAAGGAGTTGGCTTGTGGCAGTGATAACTATCTTATAGTCTGGGCAAAACTGTGCCAGCCTTTCCCAGGTGTGTGTGTGTGTGTGTGTGTGTGTGTGTGTGTGTGTGTGTGTGTGTGTGTGTGTGTTAAATCAAACCTCATAGAGTGTGTGTGTCAGCTACTTGGGCAGGGACATAAAGCACTGGTTGGACTGAGAGGGTGTGGGAGGTCATCTTGGCCACTCAGCTGAGATCTCAACCCTATAGCTGTGCCAGTGGGGAGTCTTATTGGGGATCTGAAGAAAGAGGGAAAAAACATCCTCAGACTGACTGTAGTCTCTGAGTGCTCTTAAGGGAAATTTCACTTGATGCAGACAGCTGCATCTGGAAATATTGTGTCTGTACCTGTTATCTTCCCAGTGTACATCCCCGACTGTTGCCAATGGTGAGGACTGAGGATCCTTGATTACTGGTCAAGTTCTGGATCTTCGCAATATGATTAATCAGTCAGGACAGAGGGAACCTAAAAGCACTGAACCTGTCTCAGTTTGGGTTCATCAAGGGCAGGTCATTCTCAACCTTGTGGAATTTTTTGAAAAGGCCCCCAAAGGAGTGAATGAAATCAAAATGGTATGCACTTCATACCTCAACCTGGCCAATATTTTTGATGCAATTCTCCATGCAGAAATAGTAGAAAAGATAAACAAAGTGGGAATAAACAACTGTGCCACTCATTGGATTGCCAACTTTCACACAGATAGGATGCAATTAATCAAAATAAGGGAAGTTACCTCCACAAACAGGGCAGTCACTAGTGGAGTCCCCCAGAATTCTGTGCCAGGAACTCTTCTGTTTGGCATCTAGTTTTTTGAAGTACATTCCAATAAAAAAGGGTTCTGGCAGATTAAGTTTGCTGATGACTGCAAGCTAGAAGCAGTCACTGAATCCCCAAATGACTTAGCCATCCTGCAGAAAGGTTTGACTCAAATAAAAAAACTGGTACCAGATTCATAGACTGAAACTAAATACCAAAAAATTGAACTCATCTACCCCAGGTACCTACCACACTGACAATATGCCTTAAGAGTTGACCCTGTTGCTCAGGATTTGTGAACTTATGTGGACAGTGACATAACTTTTGACCAGCATGTGTTTATTGTTGTAAGAATGTCTGTCTATATTTCACAAAGGGATTGTGTCTAGATTTAGGGATGTCAATGTCCCATTTACTGAGCCCTCATTAGGCCAATCATTGAATATAATGCCTCCTTTGGCATGTATCTGTCCATATACATGCAGCAACCAGAACTTCCACAGAGATACCTTACTAAAAGGAAACAAGGCCTAAGCAACATGTTTTACATGGACTGACGCAAAGCTCTGTCACTATACTTGATATCCTACAGACTGCCAAGAGGTGAACCGTATCTGGCATACAAGGCATCCTCCAACCCATTTCTGATGGATTTACTGCACATAAGCAAGCCAAATGTCATCAGAAATACTCAGTCTAGGGATCTAAACCTCTTCTGCAACATCAACAGAATGGTTTGGAGGGGCAGGTATATCTGGCAAAGTATACCACTACTGCGGAACAGACTCCCCATCCACATAAAACAAAGTTCATCCCTATCCATATTCAAGTGCAACTTGGACCTATGGATGTGAGACAGAAGGTTTACTCAAGAACTGCCTCCTGTAGTACTAATGTACAGAAGTAGCTCATAACTGCTTTATCCCATGAATGGATCTCTTTAAATTATCTATGATACGATCCCAGTTATTCTCTTTAGGGGTACTATATAATTATCAGCTATGGGATGGGTAAGGCCAATCTATAACCAAATGGGATAGGTTATTTTGAGCATAAAAATGAAATTAGGCTTAAAATGGCAGCTAGCCTAATACATAACTATGAATGTAATAATACCTACTACAATTTATGATCTGGATGGCATGGTATTGCTTCAGGAAGAAACATGACAGTATAATAATGAAACTCTCATCAAACAACTAATATGATACATACTTATCTACTGTATGTATTATTCAGGCCAAACTTTTTTTCAAGAAGCTAAAGCATGTAGTCAGACTAATTTGTTCAAATGTGCATAACTGATAAAGAATTAGTTTCATTAAAACATTGCTGACTTAACTGTGTTTTCCAGAGATGTAAACAATAAAATGACTAACTTTATAGTAAGGTTGAGGGTATGGGATGGTGTTATTTTGATACACTCTTTACCGTTGTCCATCAGTTGTATGCCTTCAACTTCATCAAATAATAAATAATAAAGATTATTATTATTATAGAAAAATAATAAAGAAGGAAAATTGTATGTTTGATTCTATGAATTAAAAAGTAGGAGGCGGATACTTAAATTTCATCATGGCATCATCTAGCTATAATAGATTTGCCTTAGAATACAGAAGGATTTGATGCTAAGTCCCATTACTGAGACACAAGCTAGATGGTCTAAGGAGCTGGCATTTACAAAACCTTAGAAGGGCTGTGCATATTTACTTGGGTCATGTAGGTTTGCAAGCTACTGGAGGCATATTTGAAGTCTCTCGGAATAGCATTAGTTTCAATGAATTTCCAGTCTGCTTAGATATGCCTCATGAGTTGCAGGTGACATGGAAGTGGGTACAGCAGCTGGTTATAATGTGGTACTTTTTTAATGACAGTATATGTCATTGTCATCCTTTTAACCTGCTCCATAGAGCAGACTATTAGTTTAAGATTTTTAAAAGCAGTTTAGCTTACTTTCTCCATGAAGCTAAGCAAGAATTCAAACTGCTTTCAAAAAAATATCTTAAACTTATAGTCTGCTCCACAGAGCAGGTTACAGAAGTATACATATTAAAAAAAATCTGCTTCCCATGTTGGGAACTGTACAATCACTTCCACAGCAACTCAGTTAATGACTTCAGTCCTCAGTGACTGAGTGGTTGGGTGGTGTCAGAGACAACAACTTTGTGTGGAGCATGCAGAGCATGCACAATATGTCAGCTGTGGAGCATGCAGAACATGCACAGTATATCAGCTGTGGAGAATGCAGAACATGCACAGTATATCAGCTGTGGAGCATGTAGAGTATGCACAGTCTGTCAGCTGTAGAGCATGCAGAGCATGCACAGTATGTCAGCTGTGGAGCATGCAGAACATGCACAGTATGCCAGTTGTGGAGAATGCAGAGCATGCACAGTATATCAGCTGTGGAGCATGCAGAGCATGCTCAGTATGTCAGCTGTGGAGCATGCAGAGCATGCTCATTATGCCAGCTGTGGAGCATGCAGAGCATGCTCAGTATGCCAGCTGTTGAGCATGCAAAGCATGCACAGTATGTCAACTGTGGAGCATGCAGAGCATGCTCAGTATGCCAGCTGAGGAACATGCAGAGCATGCACAGTATGTCAGCTAAGTGCCCAAGACTACCAGAAGCCACTGGAAGAGCTCTAAAGACTTTTAATACAATAACATTATTTAAAAAAGGTAAGAGTTCTTTTTCTTAAATGGTGTCATCATATAATAGCAATAATCCATGAGAGAGAGTGTGTGTATGTGTGTGTGTGTGTTTGTGTGTGTGTGTGTGTGTGTGTGTGTGTGTGTGTGTGTGTGTGTGTGTGTGTGTGTGTGTGTGTGTGTGGATAGATTACAATTTACCTATGGTTGGCTTTGTTTATTCACTCAGGCTTCTCCCTCATGATCAAATCACACCAACTGTAGGGTAAATCCTGATATATCCATGCACAGTTATGGATTATTACACCAACCATGGGTAAATCCTATTATACCCACACACATTCTTGGATTATTACACCAACTGTGGGTAAATCCTGATTTACACCCTGATATACCCATGCACAGTCATGGATTATTACACCAACCATGGGTAAATCATGTTATGCCCATGCACAGTCATGGATTATTACTCCTGAGAGCACCCCAGCACTACCAGGTTATAACTCATACCATGCGTTTCGGCCCCAAAACTCAGAACAAAGCACAAAAGGAGGGGGAGTATCTATATTCATCAAAGATACCTACACCTCCAGGTTAGTGGCACTGCACGAAGCATCGGAAACCATCCATGTGCAACTAACAATGGGCAAAACTGCCTTTCAGTTTGTAGCCTGCTACAGAACACCCTCCCTATTACAGGAACCCCACTTGGCATTCCTGAGAACACTGGAGAATATGAAGGTCTCTCCAAACACTATGTTATTGGGTGACTTCAACTACCCAAACATTGACTGGGAAAACTACTCAAGCCCAAACACCCTCGCCCAACGGTTCCTTGAATTTATAAACTCTAATGCAATGGAACAACTGGTCACCACTCCCACAAGAGGGAACAACATATTGGACCTGGTCATCGCCAACATGGGGACTCTATGTTCCACACCAGAGGTAAACCCCTCATTGGTAAGATCAGACCATAAACAAATTTCCCTGGACATCCATATCCCGTCCCCACCCCCAGCCAAGGAAATCACTGTAAAGAATTTCTCCAAAGCCAACTTTGCACTTCTCAAGACTGAGGTGTAATCCTTCAAAGCCCCTGGGCCAGAGGATAATACAGCCCAATCCGCAGAATCCTTTACAAATGCATTCTATGAGCAACTGCAGGAATGCATGGATCGTGCTATCCCAAATAAAACCAAGACTCACTCCTCCAAAAACAGGAGACCGGTCTGGTGGACCCCGGCCATAAATAAGCTATACAACAGAAGGAGGAAGCTACTACATGACAGAGCAAAATCCCAAAAAGGGAAGGCATCTCTGATCAGTATTAGCAAGAAACTTCAATCCCTCATAAAATCATCAAAGTCCAGTTTCGAAAGAAAAATTGCCCTAGACACTAAAGATAATCACAAGGCCTTCTTTAGTTATGTCAGAAACATGGGCGGAAACTCCAAGATATGCTCTGAATTGTTGCATAACGGTACAAAATATACCGAACCTACAGACATAGCCAACATCCTGGCAGACAGATTCAGCACAAACTTCTCCCCCCTTCCCCCTCAAAGGAGCAAACACCTATCCCAACTGAATGTAACCTCCTTGACATCACAGATGCGCAGGTGAAAGCTGCCCTCTCCAAAGCAAAAAACACAGCATCTATGGGACCGGACGGTGTCCCAGGCTGTGTCTTACATGAGCTCCAAGAAGAACTGAACCCTTACATTAAGTCACTGTTCAAACTTAGCCTTACTACAGGATATGTACCCAAAGAATGCTGTACAGCTACAGTGGTCCCACTCCACAAAGGTGGTGCCACAACAGACCCCGGAAACTATCGCCCCATAAGCCTGACTAGTCTGGTCTGTAAAGCTATGGAGCGTATTATCATGGAACTCATAAACAAAGACATTGGGAGCCTCCAGACACTGGACCCTACCCAATTCGGCTTTGTGAAGGGCAGATCTTGCCTCTTAAACCTAGTTGATTTCTTTGAAACAGCTACTAAAGCCATAGATGAGGGCAAGGTAGTCCACACAGCCTACCTAGACCTCGCAAAAGCCTTTGACACAATACCCCACTTGGGCATCATAAATAAGCTTACCAGCTTAAATATCAACCCCTATATCACAAGATGGGTTGCAAACTGGCTCAGAGATAGAACCCACATGGTCAGAATCGCAGGTGCCATGTCCGAATCCAAACCAGTTACAAGTGGCGTCCCACAGGGCTCAGTTCTGGGACCTCTCTTGTTCGGTATATACTTCTCTGAGGTTCAGGCTAACATGGGGGGATTATGGCTGACAAAGTTCGCAGATGACTGCAAACTGGGGGCCATAATTGAATCTCCAGCTGACACTAGCATCCTCCAAAAGGGTCTCACAGAGACGGATGCTTGGTGCCAGAGCCACGGCCTCAAGCTAAATGCTAAAAAGTGCGTAGTCATCCCCTTTGGGAAAAACAAGGTGCCCACAAATTACCACATAGGTGGTAATCCATTAAGTACAGAAGAAGTAATTAGAGATTTGGGGACCAACGTAGATAGTAATCTCTCCTTTGATAATCACATTGCCAAAGTGGTTAGAAAGACCTTCTATATAGCCCATCTTATCACGAAAGGGTTCGCATCTAGATCAAAAGAGGTCATTGTGCCCCTCTACTCATCACTCATCAGGCCCATAATTGAATACAATGCCCCTTTTGGGATGTACCTTACCTGACACCTGCAGCAACTGGAGTGACCCCAAAAGTACCTCACCAAGAGGATCACTGGCTACAAACAGATGTCCTATGCAGCTCGACTAAAGAAACTCCAGCTCTACTCAGTTGCTTACCGCCTACTCAGAGGCGATCTATGCCTGATGTACAAAGCCATGTCAAACCCAGAATTAATGGACATGCTCCACCTCAAAAAATCAAAGTCCCTTAGAGCTACACGCTCCAGGGACCTAAACCTCAGCACAAAAATAAATAGGACATGCTGGAGGGACAGATTCATTTCCCAAAGGCTCCCCTCACTCTGGAATAGAATCACAATTCATGTTAGAAATAGCCCCTCGCTGACCCTCTTCAAGTGAAATTTGGACGAGTGGATGGGAAATCGCAAATTCATCCCTGGGATCTCTCCTGTGTCCCTGCTAGACAGAGGCACAGTAAACTAATCTTAAAAGGGTACCTTCTGTGACCTACTTTACAGAGGCACAGTAGGCTAATCTAATAGGGAGGTGGAAGCCAAATACACTCTGGCTAGGCTTATAAATGCCCTAGGGCAGATAGCCTAGTATCTACCTATGAACCTATGAACTGTGGGTAAATTCAGATATACTCATTCACAGTCATGGATTATTGGTTAATAATGAAATTACAATTATTTTAAGGGCAGTCACAGCCAATGGTTTAAAAGCAGTGGAGTGGTTAACCAGTCAGGCATGGTTTCTACAACATCAGACTGTTGTATCATGTTGAGTGACTAACAGCAGAATGGTAAACAGAACAGAAGGTTGTAATAACAGCAGCTGAATAGTATAGTATAGTATAGTATAATAATAGGGTCTATATTATATAGACAAAACTTCAAAATCTTGAAAGCTCATATGAGAGGAAATGCAGGACATTGAAATCGCTATTGCCCTCCACACCCCCCACTAAATATATATTCCAACTCTGAGATTGCACTACAGTGAGGAAAGGGCAAATTTTCCAATCTCACTGTACCGCAATCTCACAATTGCGATTACAAAGAAGGGCATTTTCGACTTCTAAGCCGTTCGAGATTTTGAT
>NC_056748.1:950178347-950338347 GCF_019279795.1 Protopterus annectens | reverse complement strand
GCAAAGCCAGAATAATGAATTAACAACAGCAAGCAGCTAGTTATTTTCCTCCACAAAAGGCAACCACAGACTAATTATGCCTGCACTGTGTGTGCATATCATGTCCAGTTTAGTTCATCTTTCGTCTCACAAATATACACTAGTCCTGCAAAGGCAGACAGTGACTTTATACACTGAACACATGACAAGAGGGTCAGTTACTTTCATCCAGCCAACCCTCTACCCCCACAGAGTAGTCATACTAATGGTGTCTGATGGCTATGTAATATCATTTCATCATCACCAGTCTGCACAAACAAGTTGTTACACATTAAAGTATTCCAATCCAAGTTGCTCCACACAAATCACAAAATGAGAGAAAAACTAACAAAATTATCTGGTTGATCACTGCCAGCATCACTGTAAAAATAATGGTAGCATTTTACTCACCACACCATTCCTCTCATAACAGGTGTCCACATAAATCACAAAGCCAGAAATATTGCCAAAAATATCTGGTTGGGCACTGCCAGTATAAAATAATAATAAAAACACTTAACTCACCATGCCATTCCTCTCGGTTATGTTCAGAACTCTACAGAAAGTCCCCAGTTTTATTTTGTTGTTTAAAAAAAAAGCCTTCAGGCTGCTTCATGCCAGCATATGAACATTGTGAGGTCTCTGCTTCCATGACCTCGCAATGTTTAAAGTTAATATAAGAAGACTTGAATGTTGTCAAAAAATAATTAGAGAAAGAACACCCCTAATATGGCACCCCACTCAGTTGCCTACTTCACCTCTGCATAAGGCCAGCCCTGGCTCCGCTATGGAGGGATATCAGGAGAAAGCCCCCCCATGTAAAACAACTGCTTTGATGTTTCTTAGATTTACATTTGTTATCATCAAAGAAACATACGGACAGTGCCCAACATTAGTTGTTTCTGTGAAAGGAAAATCCTTACCTAAGTTCTTCTCTGTTGACTAATGTTTTCAACCAAAACTGTAAATTTTTCTGCTTCTTACCTTGAGATGCCATAAGCCTGTTAAAACAGAACTTTCTTGTTTGTAAAGACTAACATTTAAATGTTGTTTAATTTAGAGTTTTGAGAAAGCATGAATCCCCAGAGTTTCCACTCAGAGAGAAATAAGGTAGGGGCACAACTTATCAATGTGATGATGGGTGACAAGCTGTAGGAGCTAGAAAGGCAAATGTCAAAAGAAAATATTGAGCGTATTCATGCAGACCTAACAGGACATGTGCTAAGGAGGCCTGATCAGCATAGAAATGCTACACTAAAACTCTATATATGCCAACTGGTGTTCTGGGCACTTCCCAGACTAGTTTACCTCCGAAACCCATGCTCAAAAAAAAAAAAAGGTATTCCAAAAATAAACTGTTAACTTCAGTAAGTTCCTTGCTACATATAAGGCCAGATACAATATAAACATTCACTTAGGAAGCTGAGGGTTCTTAAATAAATATCAGTATTGATCTTGCATGTCATTGGCAAGCACAGATCATGTTCCCTAAAAGCTCGTGCCTGCGGCAGCTGCCCCCTCTTCTTCCCCCACCCTAAGTAAGTATGGAGAACTAGAAAGCTAACTCATACTTTATCCATCTGAGGCATTGCAAGAAACATTTTGTACAATGCAGAGATGTATTCAGGGTGCAGTTGGCTTGCCAAAACAAGATGAGAAAGAGTTAAGAGGTTATTGTACAAATTAAAGCACACAGCCTTCATATGAAACATCTGCTACAGGATGGATGGGTAATCTATATCATGAACAAAAAAAGTTTAGTCTCTTTGTTTGATATTCCCACATCTTGGATTACTTACTCCAATAGGTTGCTTTTCTCATAGTTTGCAAATGTAGCTATTTATTTATCTTGCATTTTGAACTTTTTATGTTTATCTGTTATTATCATTGATTGTTGTGTCTGCCATTGGGGTCCTGCTTGTGACTGAAAATGATCACTCAAACTGTTCACTCAGCTCTCTAATAAATGTAATATAAATAAAGCACAATAGGCGCATCCTGTTCTTTCATCTTGTGCATCGAGATGCCAACACATCAGAAAACAAAGTTTTTTCACGTCCCTTTCATCTTTTTAGTAAAACATTTGTTTGTTTGTGTCTTTCAGCTTTTTCCCGGTTAGGGGTCGCCACAGCGGAACTCCGGTCCGCTAATGATTGGCAGTAGATTTTTATGTACTGGCTTACCTGCCATAACGCATAATATTCAATGAAGGAACGCCCATTCACGCATGTCACTACACAGAAGACGCTCTAACTGAGAATCGAACGGGCAACTTCTAACTGTGAGGCGACAACGCTACCGCAGTATTAAACACACTAAATAGAGTTATTTTAGCAACACATTTTAACAATGAAAAATTGGCTACTAGCATAAAAAAGTTATGCCACAAATTAGAGTTCAGAAAGGTGGCATCTAATATCCTTGTCTGCTATTAGTGATTTGAGCAGGTAACAAATACATCTGTGAATTTTAAGGATGTCACTGTTAAAAAAATAAATATCCCTTACTGATTGAATTGTTTTTTGCTTTACTTCTTTACAAAAACATTTTTGAAGATACACAGCTTCTAATGGATGTGCAATGCTTAAAACAGGACGACTGTGTAAAATGTATTCAAGTGAATCAGTAGTGATGTTGATGCTTATGAATATGACCTGTTTACTAATAAAATGCCTACAAATGCTATACTCTCTGTATTACATTTAGTTTTCCATTTTAGGGAAAAGCCTTAACAACAGTCACATTGAGATTACTGAGAAGTAAATACTGTCAACTCACATAACAGCTTTTAGGAAATGTACACACCTGCCATAAAATATTAAATAAATAAAAATAAACATAAATATTTTTTTACAACAGCAGCAGTTTTGTACAATTGCACATAGTAACATTGACAGAGTTTAAGATTTGAATTGAGTCACAGGGGTTAATGGATTTCAGTCAGACCATACTAGTCAGACAGAAGACATTACTTCTGGATTATTCTGTATTGAATGTTATTTAAGGTCCAATAACTTCCTTTAACATGAGTATCATTCAGCACTGGTCTTATTACACTGCATGTTTGTGACGTCAAGAGATTCCTAAACCACAGAACAATCTGGTAAGTGTGGAGAAGCTGTCAGCAATGGAAATGTGTCACCTGCAGTTGTCACTCAGACCAGAAAACACCACAGATGCACTGCTAGGATGTTGCAATGACAAAATCTCTCTGTTGTCTGGAGTTTGATACATTTTGATACACTAACCATGTTGGAAAAGAAAATTACATGAGTGCAGCTAGTGTGTGAAGCAGCTGGATAGGATTTGCTCAATGTGGCTTGGACAGAATTCGGAGGCATTGTTAATGTAGAGAGACTGGACAGGGTTTTAAGAGTGGATATAAAGACCCTGCCAGCCTAAATGTAGCAGGACAAAGCTGGAAAGGAATGAGCTAAGAGAATTGCAGTTTAGTAAAGAGCTGGAGATGATGGCTATAATCAGGGACGGCCCGTGCTATTGGACTGCAGGACTGCAGCCCTCCCAGCTGTAAAATAAGAAATTTAAACGAAATATAAAATAAAAATAACAAAAAGAAAATAATAAAACAAATCCCGGAACATCACGCATGCGCACTCGCAGCATTTCTGATACTCGGACTGCTGGTGACCCAGTATGGAACATGTGCACAGAATCCAGACTGGTGGACATGTGCCTGCACATTTACCCAGCAGTCTATGCAGTAATTCCAACTGCATAGACTAGAAAGAGATTGGACTGCAACATACGCAGGCAGGGTGGTCTCACAGGACAGAGAGAACGAGCCTTAGTTTCTCTTATGGGATAACAGCTCCTCAGGCGCGGCAATGAGGATACAACAAAGCTTTGGACGTGCAGGTAAGAGAGAGGGTGTGTGTGTGTGTGTGTGTGTGTGTGTGTGTGTGTGTGTGTGTGTGTGTGTGTGTGTGTGTATGTGTGTGTGTGTGTGTGTGTGTGTGTGTGTAAGGCTTGAATCCTGTACCTTGGGCCAAAATGGCAAGAGCTTGAATTCCCTACCCACCACCATTTGTAAACAAAATGCAGATTTTTGCCTCATATTTGTTCTGTTCCTCATAAAATCTGTGGTTTCTATATGTTTGTTTCTCAATGCAGCCAGTTGTGCAGTGGTGCAGTGGTACCATTGTTGCCAAACAACTGCATTCTATCTGGTTTGATTCTTGGCTGGGGTGCCTTCTATGTGGAGTTTGCATGTTCTTCCTGTGTTTGTGTGGGTTTGCTCTGGTGTCCTCTCATCTTACAAAGACAGGTCTGGAGTGTTTCTTCCTCTGCCAAAAATTGCCTTTTGTTCCAAGTCAGACTTCCCTGGTTAACAAATGTTAAATAAATAAAAATGACAAGCATTGGAATTTCAGACTTCATATTCTTCAGAAAGTACATGGTAACACAAAATCTATTATTATAGCAAGTTTATAAGTTTATAAGATGGATATTTGAAATTTGTCCCTATTTTTGGGACTGTATTCCACCATTATTGGCTTTGTCCAGGTTTTGTGTGCCAAGGCTGAGAACTATGGTGATAACTGAACTCAATGAATATGTTTGGGGGCTGTATTCCCCCATAATTGGCTTTGTTCAGGTGTTTTGTGCTAAGATGTTGACAGCTATGGTGAGAACTGAATTCACTGAATGTAGCCATTTAAGTTTCAGTCTTCCTCTTTCAAACACTAGATGATTGATTCAGCATAGTGGTATGTTGCTGTGACTGTTTTGCATAGGGTCCTGGGTTCAATGCTTGGCAGCGAAATGTATGGTGGTAACACAGCATTTTATTCTAGCAACTTTCCAACATTATACAAGCAATGTTTAAAATGTGTCCCTGTTTTTTAGTCTTTTGCCCCCCCCCCTAAATTTTGGCTTTTTCCAGATTTCTTGTGCTGCAAAGTTCAGAGATACAGCTGAGTGTCAAGTAGATTTTACAAAATGCTGAGAGCTGCAGGGGAACAAAAGTTTAGTGATGCTTATGCTGAGTCTGCTTGCATTGTTAATAGCACAACCGGTAGTATACTTGCTTTTGATGCAGAAGGCTGTGGGTTCTACTCCCGCAGTAGGTAGTTGCATTGCTGATACTGTACTGTATTGTAAAGGGGGTGGATGCTGCAGTCCTTTTTGGTGAATATACCTAGTAACTCTGAACCTGTTACCAGTTTGCCATCCATTCCCTATTGCAATTATTAGATGACTTTTACTTCTTCAAAGAGTGTGCATATTCACTGATACTTTGATCATGTTTTCCCCATGAAACAAGTAGATAGTTGTTGTCAGGCTTATCATTTTTTAATGAAACATAGGCAATTTATTCCTCAAAGGTAACAGACACTTTATTTGTAGATGAAACAATGACTAGCTGCAACCTCTTCATTAGTTACAGATTTCTTTAATGTGGAATTATTTAGATGACTTTTACTTTTTCAGAGATTGTGCATATTTACTGATACTGGTGGACTGTAGAAGTTTGAGTAGACTTTTATGATAGAAATGTTCTGAATTGGGCAGTTTTGTCGTTATTGGTGCATGCATTTTTTTCATTGTTTACTGAAAAAATGTTTTGAATTGGGCAGTTTTGTCTTTATTGGTGCATGCATTTTGTTTCATTGTTTACTGGAAAAATGTTCAAAACAAATTTAAAACGCCCTCTACAGATGTACTATATTGTACAAGGAATATAATTTAATAAAATCAGAAAGGTGTATCAAAGACTACATGTATGTTTCATGTGCAAGGGACCTATGATTTGAAAACAGCCCAAAGTTCATCTTTATCTGTCACTGGCAAAATGTATTTTCTTTGAATGTGGGTTTCAATACTGTTTCAATGAATGTGAGTTTCAAGGGCAGAGAAGTTTTAATGCTAAGTCTATTTTCATTGTGAGATTGCATTGCATTGTTTAGCAGATGTCTTAGTGTTTGTGCTGTAAACTGCAAAATAAAACTTTCAAATTAAGTCCAAATCATCGTAGAAGTAAAGCAGTATTCACATGAGTGTTTATGGTAAGTGGGATGAAATAACCAAGTAATGGTTCATTAGAATATCTGAAGGGGGGAGGCTCCATTCGACCATGATTTTGTGAGGGGGAAGGGCGGCAAACTCAAGGCTGAACTATACCTCTCAACTGTCCAGATTTTCACAGAATGAATAGATTTTTGCTTCTTATTTTTGGTTTGTTCCTCATTAAATGTGTGGTTTTCTGGCAAATAATTTAGGAAGTAAGTCACTAAATAATGACAGACACTGAGTTTCAGACTTCATAACCTTCAGAAAATGCATGCTAAAGCAAGACCTGTTATTCTATCAACTGTCTCAGTTTATACAACAATTTTTTGTACTGTTTATAAGTATATTTGGCCTTGTCCAGATTTCCTGCATTAACAGGTTGAGATGTATGTGCAAATAAATTGCTTTAAAGAATTAGGCATATCCAAACCTCTGAAATGTCCCCGATTTTGGCTCAAAATGTTGCTCTTCCCATAATAATCCCGCCGCAAAAGGGCAATTTTGGAAGAAAACGTGGAGGGTTTACAATTAAGAAATAACTGGAATAATCAGAGTTATAGATTATATTTATTTCAGAAATGCATGCAAATTTCTTTTATTTTGTCAGCTGCTCATGTTAGCAGTACTAATATTAAAAAGGTGTCCCTTCTTTGACAGGTTCCCAGCTGTATTGTGTGGCTATTTTATATTTTTGCATCACATTTTGGTCCATTTTTCATAAAATTGTGTTTTTGTTTGGCAAATTAGTGGCAAATCATTAAAGACTGAAGTTAGAAAATAATGACAGACATTTGTGTTTCAGATTTCATACCCTTCAGAAATTCATACTAATGCAAGACCTACTACTCTATTACCTTTCTAAGTTTGTAAGAGCAATATTTAAAATTGTCCTTATTTTTGGGCCTTGTCCCACTTCTATGTATGGCTTTGTCCAGATTTCTTGCTCTGAGGTTGAGAGGTATGACTAATGTGTCAGGGCCATCACAGTCAGCCAGAGACATTTCAAATTATGACATACTTGTTGCACCCCACTGCCTTATGTAGTGTGACTCTGGATGTGTCCAAGCAAGGCAAGGAGCAGTTATGCAGTGTAAATGTGCAGAGTATCCCCCCATCCAAGGTAGACACAAGTACTACTTTTATTCTGTCCTTGATTTTGCAGAATGTTCGGGTTTGTCATATTTTTATACTGTTGATTTATGTTTATTATTACTCAGAAAGTGCCTGTTGCTCTGTGTTTAAGTAGCAATGCTTTAATGACCATCAGGTAAGCCTGTCTGAGATTGTAAGATGCAAGTAAGCTTTAATAAGCATACTGTTAAAGAATTGCCAACAGTGAAAGCCTTTCTGTTGCCATACAGAGAATACTTGCATAACTAGATAATGTATAAGCCCTGGGTATTGAAATGCATATGACAGTATTTGTAATAAAGGACAGGATTACATCATTATTTTAAGAAGCTCATTACATTTGTTGGAGACTTGCAGTCATCTTTGCAGGCTTTACCTGTAAACCAAACAGAATGCCAGTGTATCGTGTGTGGTCCATTACCTGTACAGTAATCCTTTAAGCAATTTATCTTGAGCTTGTTTCTTGTTTGCTTTTCATTTTTTACTTTGATCATGTTTTCCCCATGAAACAAGTAGATAGTTGTTGTCAGGCAGCAGGTCTTTTTTGGATAAGAAACATTTTTACAAGTGGGGGTATCACAGAGATTGCTACTTTCAGCATGTTACCTGGTACTTTAATAAAGCTGAATATAAATTATAATTGGAACTGGAGTACAAGGAGAAGTGGTTTGAGCTGAGTGCTGCTTGTTTTTCTTGTACTTGATTTTGACTGGCATTCCAGTTGTTGTGTCTTTTGGCTTTTCCCAGTTAGGGGTTGCACAGTGGAACTCCAGTTGACTAATGATTGGCAGATAGATTTTTACGTGCCGAGTTGCCAGCCCTGACGCACAACCTTCAACGAAGGTACGTCCATTCACGCATGTCTCCATGCAGAAGAAGCTCTAGCTGAGAATCGAACCGGACAGCGTCTTACTGTGAGGTGACAATGCTACCGCAGCACCACCACAGCACTTCACTAATGTATTTAAAAAGTAATTTATTTTTTCATGCCTCAGTCTTTTTGTTTCCCTCTAGATATTAAGTAAGCTGTCATGCAGCTAATGCATTGAAATATTCTTCTACACTTCACATTGTCTTGATTGCACTCTCATAATGACGGTTTGGTACCCAGGGCAGCGTATTTAATTAAAGTTCCAGGTTTTGTGGTTTTGAGCATAGCTCCTCCCCTTTCTAGTTGACCACACCCTTTCCCATTGGCCGCACCCATTCAGCTGTCTCCTGCAGCCCCCCTTCGATTTGAACACACCAGCCACCACTGGCTATAATTAAGGGAGCAGAATGCAACTTTGTCAAAAAATGAATTATTTAGAAAATCATGTCAAATAAAGAATATCCTATTTACTAAAATACTAAAGGGCCTTGACGTTTCAAGTATAGAAACAATTATCTTAAGAGCTGAGTAAATGGAATGTATTTTTTTTTAGATTCTGTTGCTACTGAATGTGAATCATTTTCAGATAGAACATACAACATCTTGAAGGCTGTACCCTGAACATATAACATCCTGAAGGCTGTACCCTGTCCATATAACATCCTGAACGCAGTACCCTGCAAGTATGACATCCTGAAGGCTGTACCCTGCCCAGGTAACATCCTGAAGGATGTACCCTGCACATATGACATCCTGAAGGCTGTACCCTGCATATATGACATCCCGAAGGCTGTGCCCTGCACATATAACATCCCGAAGGCTGTATCCTGCATCTACATAAAATATCCTGAAGGCTGTACCCTGCACATATAACATCCTGAAGACTGTACCCTGCACATATAACATCCTGAAGGCTATACCATGCACATATAACATCCTGAAGGCTGTACCCTGCACATATAACATATAACATCCTGAAGGCTGTACCCTGTAGATATAACATCCTGAAGGCTATACCCTGCCCATGTAACATCCTGAAGGCTGTACCCTGCACATATGACATCCTGAAGGCTGTACCCTGCACATATAACATCCCGAAGGCTGTACCCTGCACATAAAACATCCTGAAGGCTGTACCCTGCATATGTATAACATCTCGAAGGCTATACCCTGCACATATAACATCCAAAAGGCTGTACCCTGCACATATAACATCCTGAAAGCTGCTGCCTGCACATATAACATCCTGGAGACTATACCCTGCACTTATAATATCCTGAAGGCTGTACCCTGCACATATAACATCCTGAAGGGTATACCCTGCACATATAACACCCTGAAGGCTGTACCCTGCACATATAGCATCCTGAAGTCTGTACCCTGCACATATAACATCCTGAAGGCTGTAACCTGCACATATAACATCCTGGAAGCTATAACCTGCACCTATAATATCCTGAAGGCTGTACCTGCACATATAACATACTGAATGGTATACCCTGCACATATAACATCCTGAAGGCTGTACCCTGCACATATAACATATAACATCCTGAAGGCTGTACCCTGTAGATATAACATCCTGAAGGCTGTACCCTGCCCATGTAACATCCTGAAGGCTGTACCCTGCACATATAACATCCTGAAGGCTGTACCCTGCATATGTATAACATCCTGAAGGCTGTACCCTGCACATATAACATCCAGAAGGCTGTACCCTGCACATATAACATCCTGAAGGCTGTAGCCTGCACATATAACATCCTGGAAGCTATACCCTGCACCTATAATATCCTGAAGGCTGTACCCTGCACATATAACATCCTGAAGGGTAGACCCTGCACATATAACATCCTGAAGGCTGTACCCTGCACATATAACATCATGAAGGCTGTAACCTGCACATATAACATCCTGGAAGCTATACCCTGCACCTATAATATCCTGAAGGCTGTACCCTGCAGATATAACATCCTGAAGGGTATACCCTGCTCATATAACATCCTGAAGGCTGTACCCTGCACATATAACATCCTGAGGGCTGTACCCTGCACATATAACATCATGAAGGATGTACCCTGCACATATGACATCCTGAAGGGTATATCCTGCACATATAGCATACTGAAGTCTGTACCCTGGGCATATAACATCCCAAAGGCTGTACCCTGCATATGTATAACATCCTGAAGGCTGTACCCTGCACATATAACATCCAGAAGGCTGTACCCTGCACATATAACATCCAGAAGGCTGCACCCTGCACATATAACATCATGAAGGCTGTAACCTGCACATATAACATCCTGGAAGCTATACCCTGCACCTATAATATCCTGAAGGCTGTACCCTGCAGATATAACATCCTGAAGGGTATACCCTGCACATATAACATCCTGAAGGGTATACCCTGCACATATAACATCCTGGAAGCTATAGTCTGCACCTATAATATCCTGAAGGCTGTACCCTGCACATATAACATCCTGAAGGGTATACCCTGCACATATAACATCTAGAAGGATGTACCCTGCACATATAACATCCTGAAGGGTATACCCTACACATATAACATCCTGAAGGCTGTACCCCGCACATATAACATCCTGAAGTCTGTACCCTGCACATATAACATCCTTAAGGGTATGCCCTGCACATATAACATCCTGAAGGCTGTACCCTGCACATGTAACATCCTGAAGGCTGTACACTGCACATATAACATCCAGAAGGCTGTACCCTGCACATATAAAATCCTGAAGGCTGTACTCTGCCCCTATAATATCCTGAAGGCTATACTCTGCACATATAACATCCTGAAGGCTGTAACCTGCACATATAACATCATGGAAGCTATACCCTGCACCTATAATATCCTGAAGGCTGTACCCTGCACATATAACATCCTGAAGGGTATACCCTGTACATATAACATCCTGGAAGCTATACCCTGCATCTATAATATCCTGAAGGCTGTACACTGCACATATAACATCCTGAAGGGTATACCCTGCACATATAACATCCTGAAGTCTGTACCCTGCACATATAACATACTGAAGGCTGTACCTTGCACATATAACATCCTGAAGGGTATACCCTGCACATATAACATCCTGAAGTCTGTACCCTGCACATATTACATCCTGAAGGCTGTACCCTGCACATATTACATCCTGAAGGTTATACCCTGCCCAGGTAACATCGTGAAGGCTGTACCCTGCACATATAACATCCTGAAGTGTATACCCTGCACATATAACATCCTGAAGGCTGTACTCTGCACATATAACGACCTGAAGGCTGTACCCTGCACATATAACATCCAGAAGGCTGTACCCTGCACATATAACATCCTGAAGGCTGTAACCTGCACATATAACATCCTGGAAGCTATACCCTGCACCTATAATATCCTGAAGTCTGTACCCTGTACATATAACATCCTGAAGGGTATACCCTGCACATATAACATCCTGGAAGCTATACCCTGCACCTATAATATCCTGAAGGCTGTACCCTGCACATATAACATTCTGAAGGGTATACCCTGCACATATAACATCCTGAAGTCTGTACCCCGCACATATAACATCCTCAAGGCTGTACCCTGCACATATAACATCCTGAAATGTATACGCTGCACATATAACATCCTGAAGTCTGTACCCTGCACATGTAACATCCTGAAGGCTGTACCCTGCACATATAACATCCTGAAGGCTGTACCCTGCACATATAACATCCTGAAGGCTGTACCCTGCACATATAACATCCTGAAGGCTGTAACCTGCACATATAACATCCTGGAAGCTATACCCTGCACCTATAATATCCTGAAGTCTGTACCCTGTACATATAACATCCTGAAGGGTATACCCTGCACATATAGCATCCTGGAAGCTATACCCTGCACCTATAATATCCTGAAGGCTGTACCCTACACATATAATATTCTGAAGGGTATACCCTGCACATATAACATCCTGAAGTCTGTACCCTGCACATATAACATCCTCAAGGCTGTACCCTGCACATATAACATCCTGAAATGTATACCCTGCACATATAACATCCTGAAGTCTGTACCCTGCACATGTAACATCCTGAAGGCTGTACCCTGCACATATAACATCCTGAAGGCTGTACCCTGCACATATAACATCCTGAAGGCTGTACCCTGCACATATAACATCCTGAAGGCTGTACCCTGCACATATTACATCCTGAAGGCTGTACCCTGCCCAGGTAACATCCTGAAGGCTGTACCCTGCATATATAGCATCCTGAAGGCTGTACACTGCACATATTACATCCTGAAGGCTGTACCCTGCACATTTTACATCCTGAAGGCTGTACCCTCCCAGGTAACATCCTGAAGGCTATACCCTGCACATATAACATCCTGAAGGTTATACCCTGCACATATAACATCCTGAAGTCTGTACCCTGCACATATAACATCCTGAAGTCTGTACTCTGCACATATACCATCCTGAAGGCTGTACCCTGCACATATAACATCCCAAAGGCTGTACCCTGCCCAGGTAACATTCTGAAGGCTGTACCCTGCACATATAACATCCTGAAGGCTGTACCCTGCACATATAACATCCTGAAGGCTGTACCCTGCACATATTACATGCTGAAGGCTTTACCCTGCCCAGGTAACTTTCTGAAGGCTGTACCCTGCCCAGGTAACATGCTGAAGGATGTACCCTGCACATATTACATCCTGAAGGCTGTACCCTGCCAAGGTAACATCCTGAAGGCTGTACCCTGCACATATAACATCCTGAAGGCTGTACCCTGCACATATAACATCCTGAAGGCTGTACCCTGCACATATTACACCCTGAAGGCTGTACCCTGCCCAGGTAACATCCTGAAGGCTGTACCCTGCACATATTAAATCCTGAAGGCTGTACCCTGCACAGGTAAGATCCTGAAGGCTGTACCCTGCACATATAACATCCTGAAGGCTGTACCCTACACATATAACATCCTGAAGGCTGTACCCTGCACATATTACATCCCGAAGGCTGTACCCTGCACATATAACATCCTGAAGTCTGTACCATGCACATATAATATCCTAAAGGCTATACCCTACCCAGGTAACATCCTAAAGGCTGTACCCTGCACATATAACGTCCTGAAGGTTGTACCCTGCACATATACCATCCTGAAGTCTGTACCCTGCCCAGGTAACATCCTGAAGGGTATACCCTGCACATATAACATCCTGAAGGGTATACCCTGCACATATAACATCCTGAAGGCTGTACCCCGCACCTATAATATCCAGAAGGCTGTACCCTGCACATATAACATCCTGAAGGCTATACCCTGCCCAGGTAACATCCTGAAGGCTGTACCCTGCACATATAACATCCTGAAGGCTGTTCTCTGCACATATAACATCCTGAAGGCTGTACCATGCCCATATAACATCCTGAAGGGTATACCATGCCCATTCTCAAATTAGATGGAGAAGAACATTTTGTATTGTGGTATTAAATAACTGAAGTGTTTGTGAGGGGAAATGAGAGGAGATGGATATGAAGATGGATTGTCATGGTTCTTAAAAAAATTATAGTATCAAATTAAATTACTTGGTTACTAACCTGGAAAGAAATGGGCCAGGTGCAACAAAGAAGTGGAAGTAACTTAAGAAAAATGTCCAGATGGCTAAAAAAAAAAAAACACAGAAGCATTGCAAATTTACTGAGACAAGTAAACATGAGGTCATGAAACAGTAGTTGTGTTGATTGTACAAAGAAAATGACAAGATGTAAAGTTGAATCTGAATTCTTTTGCTAGCTGCAAAAAATTACACAGAACATAGATGTCTCGGTTTTGAAAATAACAGAACCGTAACAGAAGGTGAGCAAGTATCAGTCCTAAATACTGTCATCTCAGCTTCCTGTCTACAATACACAGCAGCCCACATACAGATACATGTGGAGGAAACTATCAAGTTTCTACAAGTTTCTTGAAGTGACACAACTTTTGCTCACTTCTGTCAGCACTGTAATCGGTCTATGAGCTTTCACACTGTCGTTTGTATAATCTTCTGTCAGACTAATGACAAAAGCTGATATTATCATATCCAGTAAGGCTGACCTTCTCACAGCCATCAGCTCTATAAGAAGGGTCAGTTAACTTCCTACAATATCCTAGGAATATGATTTATTCCTCATTCATAGGTTCATAGGTTCATAGGTTGGTACTAGGATATCGGCCCTAGGGCCTATATAAGCCTAACCATAACAATTCCCTGGATTTTTCTTCCCATGATATTTACTTTCCTGGACCCCTGTCTAGCAGGGCGACTGAAGTGATCCCTGGGGTGAATTTCCTATCTTTCATCCAATCATCAAGGTTCCTTTTGAAGAGGGCGAAGGAGGCACTCTGCTTGACATGTATGGGCAGTCTATTTCAGAGTATGGGGAGTCTATGGATCAGGAACCTATCCCTCCAGCATGTTTTGTTCATTGTGATGACAAGGTTTAGATCCCTGGAGTGTGTGGCTCTGAGGGATTGGGATTTTTTTTAAGTGGAGCATGTCCAACAGCTCAGGGTTTGACATGGCCTTGTATGTTAAGCAGAGATCGCCTCTGAGTAGATGATATGCCACAGAGTATAGCTGGAGTTTTTTTAGACAGTCAGCATAGGGCATCTGCTTTAGGCCTGTGATTCATTTAGTGAGGTATTTCTGCAGCCTTTCCAGCTGTTGCAGATGTCTTGTGAGGTACATACCAAACTCTATAATGGGTCTAATTAGGGATGAGTACAGTGGGACAATGACCTCCTTTTTTCTGGATGAAAAGCCACATAGAAGGATTTCCTGACTGTTGTGGCAATTTGGTTATTGAAGGTGAGACCACTGGCTACCTGTGTCCCTAAGTCTCTCATCACACTTTCAGTGTTTAGTGTACTGCCACCTATGTGGTAATTCATGGGAACATGTTTTTTCCCAAAGGGTATAACTATACATTTCTTGGCATTAAGCTTGAGCCCATGGCTCTGGCACCAATCATCTGTTTCTGTAAGGCCCTTTTATAGAATATCCACATCATTTGGGGATTCAATAATGGCTTCCACTTTGCAGTCATCTGCGAACTTTGTTAGCCAGAGTCCCTTAGTGTTGGCCTGTACTTAAGTAGATGCCAAACAAGAGCGGTCCTAGGACTGAACACTGAGGTACTCCACTTGTCACTTATCTGGAGCTGGATTTGGAGTGGGCTACTTTTAGAGTCTGGGTCATGTCAGTAAGCCAGTTGGCAACCCATCGAGTGATGTAGGGATTCACGGCATAAGGGCATAAGGGTCATATTCAAAAGGACACCCCACTCAAAATGCTTCTTCGTTTCATTTTTTTTTGTGACAGAAAAATTAGATTTATTGTAAGAAATGCATGTATCCTATAGAGGAACTTTTCCTAGGGAAACAAAATGAATCATATTAAAAGACGATCCTCAGTGTTTATGGGATAAGCTTAACAGCTCTACTTCTGATAGTTCTTGACTGGTATTAATATCCTATGCCAAGAGATACAACATAATCATTCAGATGCCCCTGTAGAAATACATAAAACTCTGCAAAACAGATATCTGCAGATCCTTTAAGTCTGAATTAGGCAGGACCATTTATGTCTTACTTTAGCTACTACAGATTATGTGAACCCTTCTCACTGTAATGAGACTTTTTATTGAAAGCTTGATGTTAAGGCTATAGAGGGGAAATTATGAAATGATGCAGTATAGCCTCCATGTCATAAGTAATTGCATGAGGATTAGTTTACAGTTTTTATGTTGTGGTGGGAATAATTTCAAAGTATTTCTCTTAGCTAACAGTATTATAGGCTTAAACAACTTATTTTCTTTCTTTTTTTTTCCAGAGGTGAATGCCCTTTGTGATAAGAGACACGATGATACAATCTGGTTATGGTTATAATCTCCCAGATGTGTCATTCCTACTTATTCAGATATGGCTTAATGGCTGCTGTTCACCTTCTGTTGATTTTTCTCTCTCTTTAGAGTAGATCCTATGGCTGATAATCAGGGACAGCCTTGAAAATAATCAGATTCTCTTCACTGCAGGAAAAGCAGAGGCTCTGTCGGTGATAGAGTTTGATATATCTGATGACATGGACATCTGTTACCAATGATAGTACCTCAACCCAGATGTTATAACTGGAGGGAGAGCCATTAAGCAATGCTCACATTGTATGTAATCATCTATACCAGGTGAATAAACTTGCCTTGCTTACATAATGTCACTAAAGGCCCAAATATAGAAATTCATTGAAATGTTCTTGTGACTGCTCTGATATGCCTCATTGCAGTTATACATTTGTATTTATTATTACTGTCGATTCTCTTTTTTGCTTCATATTCTTTACTTAAAAAGAAACCATTTATAATCTTTTGCATGCAATCATTCATTAGGACAGGTCCCATTTCTACAACAGTCTAAGCTATACTACACCCAAAATAGTACAACAACAACAACGGGCTACTGATAGGAAGTAAGTATTTGTTATAAAGCAGATGCATAGCAACTTCCTGTAGGGGGTAATTAGCAGTCTATTTTTAATGACATGATAATCTGTCACTGAAATTATATTTTTGCCACAGGATGTCTGTTACATCATGCAAAAAATGAGTTTAGTCAAAAAAAATCAAAATGAGGTGCTTCACTGTGTCATAGTTACCCTTGTCAGAACCATCTGTTTTTAAGGTGGAGTCTGTCATCCATTATACAAAATAAGGTGAATCACTTTAGTTATTTATACAGTGCATGTGTGTTTTTAAGTAACCATAGTCATAGAGTAAGTGAAAGCCCGTTGTTTTATCTTTTCTCCCTGAATCTCATACTCATTTTCAATGTACTGGGACTTGAAGTATCTATCATCTGGTCTCACAAATCTTGTTATAGAGCTACCAGATTGTGTAGTTTACTTTTTTGTAAACAGAATTCATATTTGGAACTTCAAATTTATGGAAGTATTTTGTATAGTTAACTGGATTTATAGAGTGCTTATGTGTTTTTATTCCACAAAGGTAGAACATTCCTCACAAAAGACAGCATAAAACTGCCACTGAAGTATCATTATGAACAATTCCTTTTACTACTTCATTGTAGACAGTTGTGTGGTGCACTAACTCCTTTTCTTTCTTTTATTCCTTTTAAGAAGGATTAAATAAATAAATAACTGCATGCATTTATGTGATCAGTTAGGTCTACTGACAGCATCCGTCCTGTTTTGCAAGACAATCCATTAGCATAAGGGAGCTCAAGTTCTTGCTTCACATTGTATAAGCAGGTAACTTAAGGTGGATAGAATTCAAATACAATTCTGAAGACTGACAGCTCAGTGCTTTAGCACAACATTGACTTTTTTCACACTGATCTTGTTGAAATGTGTTTAGCTATGCCTAGCATTTACTCATACCTGTCTGTGTATCTTTTTTTTTTCTATCTCTTCAACATGTTTAATTTATTCTAATGGCTTCAGATATAAAGTATTAACACTCCATAGTGTGTTTACATGTGTAAAAGTTATCAGGTACCTCAGGCTTATCATAATTTCCATACCCAAGTTACATTTACCACCAGCAGCACATTTTATTGCTCTACACCACACCTAGTAAGTATGTCTTCTACCAACATTACAGTAATATGGTATGTCTTACCTGAGCCTTAACTCAATGTCTAGCACTCAACATTCCTTTCAGGATAATTAACCTTCTAATGAAACTTTAGTATTTAACTTATTACTAGTTACTGCCCATCCATCTCATGGAAACCCAATCATACCAGTTTAAGTAACAGATGGAACAAATAAGTATGAATCCTCTTTCCCTTCCCCCCATGATACTACATGTATCAACTGGTACCGCATTCCTAATAAAGGAGCATATTAACTACTCCATGACAGAGCCCCCATTTTTGCTTTTACAAGCAATGTTACCTGTAACATTAGAATTTGTGAATGGAAATAACAGGCAATCGTGCTATAATCTCATTAGGTTTGCTTTTCTATTGCAAATGCAGTATTGCATTATGCATAGTAAATTTCGGTGGAATATATTCTGTTTATGTATACTTTTATAATATTTTATGTAGCTTGTCCCTATTGTAATAATGCCATTTATATCAATAGTATGATACTTGTTTGATGTAACTTTTTCCCTTGGGTCTCCCCTGAAAGGGGACCAAAATTCAACTGAACAACTCAATAAATCAAACATAAATTTCTATGGCAGCTCTTTTATTTTATTTTGGTGCCCCTAGCCCCATATGACCATTAAATCTCCATCTCAGTCACCCAATGACCCATTCATTCTCTCTTGCAATAGCTCATTTCCTGTCCCTATGGGGTAAACAAGAGTGCTGCAATTACCCATTTTTGCTTAAGCACTTATGTTCCCACACCTTTGCTGTGACTTTTATTATATGCTTGCTTTATGGGGTATATGAATGCTTCCACACATGCAATCTTTGGATTATGATACTTTGCTCCAGATCTATAAGAGCAAAAGGCATGCTCCTACCAGTGAAACAACCATGAAATATTCACCTCATGGTTGGTGAGCTAATACTTGCCACTCATTTTCCACTGCTTCCAGGTCCTTCTAATCCATTTAGAAAAAAAAACAGTAAAGTAATGAAATATAGGTAAGTCAAACTACATTTTTAAGCCCATTTAGTGATTTGATTTGGTGGGTGGCCACGGTGGTGCAGTGGTTAGCATTGCCGCCTCACAGCAAGAGGTTCTCCGGTTCGATCCTCGGCTGGGATGCCTTCTGTGCGGAGTCTGCATGTCCTCCCTGTGGTCCCGTGGGTTTCCTCTGGGTGCTCCGGTTTCCTCCTACATCCCAAAGACATGCTGCAGGTGGATTGGATACTCTAAATTGGCCCTAGGTGTGCTTGTGAGTGTGCCTTCTGTGGAAGGTTGGGCGCCGGGCTGGCAACTCGACACCATAAAACTCTACTGCCATTCAATGTGCGGACAAGGTGATCCGCTGTGGCGACCCCTAACCGGGAAAAAGCCGAAAGAAGAAGAAGTGATTTGATTTGGTATTATCTTAACAAAAGCCTCTACAGAGAATTGCAAGACTGCAGCTAGAATGGCAACCTTCTCCAGATCAAAGCTTTTGTTTTGGTCTGATAATCATGACTACTTATGTGCATGAAGTTTCCTAATCAGTACAGATTAGGAATAACCTTTGAAAAATACTGAACCAATCCCAGGAGCTGCATTAAAACATTTGTCCATACTCCCAGGTTTTTGCATGTTTATAATTGCATTCACCTTTTCCTACCCAGGCTTGAGATTATGAGCAGAAAGTGTGCCAAATATTTAAGATCTGATATACAGAACTAACAATTATCTTTATTCAGCACTGACTATTTATGTCTCATTTCATCTATCATTTAATTATTTCTAGAGTCACGTACCTGCTTGGTGAAATATTTAGCATACTTGAAAATAACCATGCAAATACCTTTTGACAACTCTAGGTGCACACCAGATGCTAAATGGTTGTGTCAAATATATATATCTGCCCAAAGAAGAATTAATCCATTTATTTTACTCTTGTGTACTAACTCAAATTATTATTTTCCCTGACTTTCCTATGCTAACCATGCTACTCAACTATTCTGGTGGTTCATCTTGCTTAATTATTACACCTTGTGACTCCTTTCTGTATACCTTTGCTCAGTTTTCTGTCTCTCAAAAACAGCGGAAACTGTTTCCAGATGATGAATTATTATAGCAGCAGCTTCAAGAATAGTGTTAATACAATGTTTTCCAGTTAGACAACATAAAACACCAAAGTAATTTGTATATGTTTTGAAAATAATACCTGATAATATTTGTGCTTATTTCAATTATCTTAGGATTGAAACTTCACCTGAGTCTCTGTGAGCCAGTTTGCTTTACACTATGAAACTGATTCAGTACTTTAACACGCAAGGTATGGACTTTCTAGCAGAAGAATTTTTGCATTATTGTATTACACAATGGTTTGATAATGCAATGCATGACTCAGATTTTTTTTAACTTTTTAGTTAGATGCATGCATAGAATTACCCTTGTGTATATTCTTTTATTCCCTGCTTTTCTTAGCTACATAGCAGATACCATATTTACTATACTCCCTACCTCTTTTACACAGACTGATTCACATGCTGTTTAATTTCAGAAGTATTCAACTTGCATGATTGCATATTATTAGAAAGTTCAACTTTTATTTGTGATATCCAAACATTTCAGATTTGTTTCTGTGACCATGAGAGCTACCAAATATTTGATCACAAGGAATCCCTTTAATCTTACCCAGATTTTAACTTGTAGTATAACCAAGATTATTAGACTGGTTAAATATACTTTGAGCAGAAGCTGTTTGAAAATACATCTGTGGTCCTTTGTAAATATAGTCATATAATCAACTTGCCATCATGTTTCTGTTAACAGTATGAATGAGTAAGCAGGGTGCATGCAGAATCACAGAAATAACCAGACAAATCCAACTTAAAAATGCAGCTTTAGAAGTAATGTTACATTCAGCTCCTGTTTCCAGACTAAAAAAAAAAAAAAATATTGTGTTTTAATGGTGTTTATAAGCAACATTATCATTATGCATTTCAACTGCACCCTACTATCTATTAGGCTTTAGCTTTATTGACCTGAATGTGACTATAAAACATTACAATTAGGCAGGCAGAATGACATCAAGGTAATCTCCCTCTCAGCTAGTGATCATCTACTGAATGTATAGTATAACATGATGTGGGCAAGCTCTTATCTACTCTCTGATACAAACGTTGACTAGTCTAACAAACTTTGTATCACTCATCATTAAAAACAAACAAACAAAAATAGCAAAAAAAGAACAGAAGGAATGCATAGATGTCAGAGGTAAACAATTTAAAGTGGATGACTTATGTTAAATAATCTAATGAGTGTGTGCCTTTGCAGTTTTAGTCCATGAACATCTGCAGTTAAAAACAAGGCAGAAAATAAAGTACTCATGAGAAATGGAATTAATTTTTAAGAAATGTTGCACAACTACATCAAATAAGATACTGCATTATCAGTGCCACAATTATTTTATGTAGTGATGTACACAGATAACTGTTTTTGCACTACTATAAAATAT
Source organism: Protopterus annectens (assembly GCF_019279795.1). Lineage (NCBI taxonomy): Eukaryota > Metazoa > Chordata > Ceratodontiformes > Protopteridae > Protopterus > Protopterus annectens. Next base: position 950,317,122 of record NC_056748.1, on the reverse strand, counting down.
GCCTCATCTTATTGAGAAGCACTGTATTGTTGGGCACTTGCATATTCTTGATTAGTTGTTATAGATGGATTATTTTGAATAACAGAGAGTTTTAGAGGAATTTCCCCATCCCTTATCTATAAGAGCTTGTGAATAGGGTTCTTAATTTGTACTGAATAACTAACATATTAATTTAGAATTTGATAGTAGCCTAGTTAAACACCAGTCTAACAAAACACCAACATACTCTGAGCTTATTATTTGGAAAAGTAACACAACTTTACTAACTGTTGAGTACTTTCATGCCAATGCCACAAAACTTCATCAGACACTATATATAAGCATTATTATGCCTTGAAGAAGTGAAATGAAGAATGTACTCTGTACATTAAGCTTGTATAGCTCTCAGGAAGATAATATTTTTAAAGCACAGCCATCTAGTGGTGGAAAAATGGAAGAAAAGAGTTGTGGATGGATGGATGGATGGATGGATGGATGGATAGATGGATAGGTAAAAGTAGAATTTGCTTGGCAGACAGATTTGTCACTGTGTTCTTCATTTAAACTTAGAATAGGATGGGAGGGTGAGGAAAGGGGAGTGGTGTGAGGTCACAAGATAGGCGAAGAAATGGAAGGAGGTTATATAACTCAGGTTAAGGGAGTTTTCTTTGGAATTACAGATTGTGTTGCCTGGCCTCCCTTCCTGTATTTTTAGCAGGGTGCGGGGCAGAAGAAGTGCCCTACTAATTATGTAAGGTGGTAGGGCTCTTTTTTCCCACCCCCTTTGAGCTCAGTTGGCACATTTATTTGGATCATGTAAGTGACGTTATGCTTCTTGGTAGAGTTAAATTGTGGCTAATGACTATGGGATGCTGCTAGTTAGGTGTGTGGTGAGCAGTCTGACATGCCATCTGGTTTGGAAACATGTTGAAGTTATTAAAGAGCCTATGATGAAGGTGAGCATTCTATCAAGCTGTCTAGTTGTCCATGGTTTGGTAATGCTGATGTGTGCTACTTCTTTGTTAGTAAAGCTGATTGCAAATCACGAGTGTTTGTTGATTTGCACTTTGGCAGGGGGGGGGCTAATTGGTAAACTTTATGAACATTAAACTGCATACAACATGTGGAAAACAATCAAAATGAAACTAGAGCCATCCAGAAACCTTAAACATAAATACAGTCCCTTTGTCCTCAGTAACATTACATTACATTAGACCTCCTTGTTCAGATATAAAAGTACAAAATTATCATTAAAAACAACAATGTATGTTTTAGAAAAGTTACACTGAACTTTTATAGGATGACTGGGAAAAAATAGAGCACTTTTTGCAAACACCTTTAGATACATCCAATTAATCTGGGCTAAATGATACCTTTCATTTTAAATGAATTTTAAAACAAAGCTTTAAAATATTGGTTTAATAACAACAAATATATTAATTTATGCATTTTGCATGTCAACAGGTTTTTAACACTGAACTTATTTGTAGTGTTGCTGTTAGAACAGGTTTCTGATGTCATATCTTTTTAACTAGCTCTATTATATTTTGTCTTTTACATTTCATAGTGCAGTGGTGGTGCTGCGGTAGCATTGTCGCCTCACAGTAAGACGTTTACTGTTCGATTCTCAGCTAGAGCGTCTTCTGTGTGGAGACATCTGTGAATGGGCGTACCTTCGTTGGAGGTTGTACGTCAGGGCCAGCAACTCAGCACGTAAAAATCTACTGCCAATCATTAGTGGACTGTAGTTCTGCTGTGGCGACCCCTAACCGGGAAAAGCCGAAAGACACAACAACTAGTCTTATAAAGATCTATAATTTAGATTGCAAACAATCACTGATTAATAAAGCTGTCGACTTTTCCAAGGAACAAGAACTGCTCTACAGTTATTTGCTTTAGGCTAACAATTGTTTATGAGCCGGTGACATTCATTTCTATGTGTATTATAAGGGAGTTTTCTTTTTTAATTTAACATCACATCCTGTATAAAAGAGGATAAAGACCAAAATATCCTGGAAACTGTAACTAAGAATATGCATAATTTCTGGTGAAAGTGGTAGATACATATAAGATGCACTCTATTTGTATGCCACCAAAAACAGTTCATAGTTCTATCCTTACTAATTTCATATTTCATCACATTCTGCCCTACCACTTCCTGTACTGCCATAACTCCTTTAGTACTCTGTCTGTCTCTGAAATAAGTCTTACCACCATCTCAGTAAAGAGATTCTTCAATAGTTCAGATCCGAGTGCTCTATTCTGCCATACTGCTTTGACCCCTTATATTTACTTTTAAATAAGCTCACCTATCTTCAGTCTTTGTACACCTTTTCTGATGGTATCATATCACAGAGGATTTATAGTGCATACATAACTTTAATTGTCTAATTTTATGCCGGTAAGTGAGTTATGCTGTTAGGATGCTCCCATAATGTTTTTTTTTTTTTTCAAAAAAATGTATAGGGCAAGCCCTATGCAGTCTTATGCAGAGATTAAACTCTCCCATACACAAAACTATATGGGTCTAGTTACATTAACTTTGAGGTCACTCAAGCTTAAAGATATGATGGTGCTTCCTTATCCCCAGTATTAATTGGCCTCAATATTCCTGTACATAACACTTATGAAGAAACAAGGGCTAGTGTTACAAATCTGACAAAGTGCTGCTCAGCAAAATTCAAGCTCCAAAGTAAATATTTGTTATTTATCACGTACTAAACCCTTTTGACTTTGCAAATTAGGTGAGACAGATAAAAGACTTTCTGAACTACAGTGGTCAAATGATAAGCAATTAATTATCAACAACAGTGCCAAAATCCCATTTGCCAGAGATGGCCTGCACCTGTCACCCCTGGGATTCCGGATACTAGCTAAGGTTCTTGCCACCCCTATAGTGCCTTTTTTAAGGCAAGGTTCAAATGACAAATTCACCACCATAACAGGAACAGGGAAGCAAAAACTGAGGGTGATGCTACTCAATGCTAGAAGTCTAAATCTCAAAATACACTCACTCGAGGCACCCCTTAAAATGGAGAACATCAATATCTGTGCAGTGACTGAGACCTGGTTCAAGGCTCCAGAGAGCACCCCTGCACTACCAGGCTATAACTCATACCGCACTTTTCGGCCATGTAACCTGGACCAAAGGTGGAGGAGTGTCCATATTCATTAAGGATATCCACAGCTCCAGGCTAGTTGCTCAGCATAATGCAGCCGAGGTTATCCAAATGCAACTGACTATGGGCAAAACTGCAATCCAAATTGTAGCTTGCTACAGATCCCCCACCATGCCCCAGGATTCCCACTCCTCTTTTCTTGATGTACTGGAAAATATTAGGGTTCAATCAAACACCCTAATAATGGGCAATTTCAACTACCCCACCATTAACTGGGAAAACTACTCATGTACCAACTCCTTTGCTCAACACTTTCTGAATTCATAAACTCCAATGCCCTGGATCAACTTATCCACACCCCCACCAGAGGCAACAATATCCTAGATCTAGTCATTACCAACATGAGTGACTGGTGTTCCACACCTGAAGTCAATGCCTCATTGGTCCAATCTGACCATAAGCTAATTACCCTAGATATACACATCCTGCCCCCAACCCCCATTAAAGAAACCACAGTAAAAAATTTCTCCAAAGCCAACTTCATGCTTCTTAAGACAAAAGTGGTGAACTTCATGACACCCATACAGATGGACAATACAGTTATGACTACTGAATCCTACACAATTGCACTTTATAAGCACTTACACAAGTGCATGGATCGTGCTATCCCAAACAGAACCAAGATGCTATCCTCCAAAAAAAGGAAGCCGATCTGGTGGTCCCATGCCATAAACAAACTGTACAACAGAAGGAAGAAACTGTTGCAAAAGAGAGTAAAATCCCATGAGTGGAGGAGCTCCCTGGTCAGCCTCAGTAAGAAGCTGCGATCCCTGATAAAATCCTCCAAAGCTAGTTACAAAAAAAAATCGCCAGTGATTCTAGAGACAACCACAAAGCATTCTATAGCTATGTCAAGAATCTCAATGGCAACACTCAGATCTGCTCTGAGTTACAGCACAATGGCACTAAATATACAGACCCAACTGATATTGCCAATATCCTGGCAGATAGGTTCAGTGCTAACTTTACCCCCCTCTCACCCCCTAAAGATCCCATCTCTATACAAGAAGAATGCAAAGTTCCTGTAATCACGGTTGCACATGTAAAAACCACACCCTCCAAAGCCAAGAACACAGCATCCATGGGGCCAGACAACATCCAAGGCTGCGTTCTACACGAACTACAGAACGAACTGGCACCCCACCTAAGTACCATGTTCAGTCATAGCCTCACCTCAGGTTTTGTGCCTGCTGAATGGGCACAGCGATGGTTATCCCACTCCACAAGGGGGGAGCCACCATGGACCCCAGGAACTACTGCCCCATTAGCCCGATGAGCCTGGTCTGCAAGGCCATGGAACGTATCATCATGGAACTTATAAACAAAGACACTGGTAATCTCCAGACTCTGGACTCCACCCAGTTCGGGTTTGTAAAAGGCAGATCATGTCTCCTAAACCTGCTAGACTTCTTTGAAGCAGTCACCAAAGCCGTAGACAAGGATAAGGTGGTTCACACAGACTATCTAGATCTTGCCAAGGCTTTCGACACCATCCCCCACTCTGGAATTATAGATAAACTCACTAAACTAGGTATAAATCCCTATGTCACAAGATGGGTTGCCAACTGGCTCACTGACAGAACCCACACTGTGAAAGTAGCAGACTCCAAATCCGACTTCAGACCAGTGACAAGTGGAGTACCACAGGGTTCAGTCCTGGGTCCTCTCCTGTTTGGTATCTACTTCTCTGAAGTACAGGCTAACACAGAAGGTATTTGGCTAATGAAGTTCGCAGATGACTTTAAACTAGGAGCCATAATCGAAACTCCTAATGATGTCGACATCCGACAAAAGGGCCTCACTGAGACAGATGCCTGGTGTCAAAGCCATGGCCTCAAGCTCAATACCAAAAAGTGCATTGTCATCCCATTTGGTAAAAACTCTGTACCCATGAACTACAACATAGGTGGTAGTATACTTAACACCGAAAGTGTGATAAAAGACTTTGGGACACAGGTGGGCAATAGTCTCTCCTTTGATAATCACATCGCCACAGTAGTCAGGAAATCATTCTACATGGAACACTTCAACACAAAAGGTTTCTCATCCAGAAAAAAAGAGGTCATTGTTCCCCTTTACTCATCACTCATTAGACCCATTATAGAGTACAGTGCCCCTTTTGGTATGTACCTTACAAGACAACTACAACAACTGGAAAGGTCGCAGAAATACCTCACAAAGAGGATTACCAGCCTCAAACAGATGCCCTACGCAGGCCATCTCAAAAACTCCAGCTTTACTTGGTCGCATATCGCCTACTCAGAGGTGATCTCTGCCTAACATACAAAGCTATGTTAAACCCAGAGCTGTTGGACATGCTCCACTTAAAGAAGTCCCAATCCCTCTGAGTTACATGCTCAAGGGACTTAAACCGTGTCACCACAATAAACAGAACATGCCGGAGGGATAGAGTCCTGTCCCAGAGACTTCCAATACTCTGGAATGAACTACTTATCTATATCAAACAAAGCTCCTCGTTAGTACTCTTCAAGAAAAATCTTGATGATTCAATGGGAAATAATAAATTCACCCCGGGGATCACTTCTGTGGTGCTGCTCGACAGTGGCACAGGAAAATAATTTTCTTGGGTGGCAAAAGCCAGGGTACCTTTTTGGCTGAGCTTGTATAGGCCCTAGGGCCGATAGCCTAGTACCTACCTATGAACCTATAAAAACAGTGTCAGATTGGAGGGGTGCATCACATACATAAGTGAAACTGCTTTGCTTACCAAAATGAACTATGGTGCAGTTTTTACATTTAATATGAGACTATTGTCTAATGGGTGACTTGAATGCACATATCAGGGCAGACAGAACAGGATATGAGGACTGCCTGGGTTCATATGTGTGAGGCAACAGGGTTAAAGAAGGAGAAACCATTCTAGACTTCTGTCTGGCAAATGGCTTGATAGTAGCCAACACATGGTTCAGAAAGAGAGAGAGTCACAAGATCACATACAAGAGTAGCCAACATGCAACTCAGGTAAACTTCCTCCTAGTAAGGAAAAGGCAGTGGGGTAGAATTCATGACTGCAAAGTCATCCCCAGTGAAACAGTCAGCCCACAGCATAAACCACTAGTTGCCACAATCAGCTGCAAGCAGTGGTTAGAGAAGGCTCTAAGGTCAACAGAGAACAGGCAGAAGACCTGGAAGTTGACTGGAGAAAGTACAACAATTCAAGGAAGTATTCAGGGCTCTAGCACCCCAAGAAGAGGAGAAAATACGTGGAGTTGAAATAGAATGGCAACGCCTAAAAATAGCATTTGTTAGGACTACAGAAAAGATATGTGGCCAACCCAGGTATGGAAATAAGGTACATAAGGAAAGCTGATGGTGGAATGCAGAAGTCCAGGAAGTCATCAAAAGAAAGGAGTGCAGGAAGAAGTGGGAGATAGAAAAGACTGACCAGGATAGGAAGGACCACTGGTTGGCTAACAAAGACGCTGAGAAGGAAGTTGTAATAGCAAATAATAGGGCATTGGAGGCACTTTACCAATTTCTAGAAAATGACTCAGTAAGTGGCACAAATAAACTATATCAGGTTGAAAGGCAAAGACAGAAAGATAAAGAAGATAGTCAGACACCCTTCATAAGGGATGCCAGCAGCATCCTGCTCACCAGTCCACAGGACATCAAAGGCAGATGGAAGTAGTATTTCCAGCAGCTTCTGAATGAGGAAAACCCCACAGAACCTCTACTAACCAGAAACAGTCTACAGTGACAGAAGAAAAGGATCCCACCTTAGAAGGAGTAAGAACAGCACTAAGGAAAATTAGGTCAGGGAAAGCAGCAGGCTGAGATGGGGTCACAACAGATGTGATAAAAATGCTGGGTGAGATTGGGGAAAAATGGCTGCTGAGGGTAGTAATAGCAGTGGGGAGAGAGAGGTGTATCCCAGATGACTGGAGAATATGCACACTTGTGCCAGTGTACGAGAACAAAGGGGACATCCACAACTGTGGGCAATGCAGAGGGATCAGACTCCTATCACACTGCATGAGAGTTCTGGAGAGGGCGATTGATAAATGGATAGACAGAGTAGTAGAATGGAAGATGGAAGATGAGCAGTTCAGATTCAGATCAGGATGCACAACTGACCCAGTGTTTGCAGTGAAACAGATACATGAGGAGAATGTAGAGATGAAGAGAGAGTCCAACTTGGCATTCCTAGACTTGAAGAAAGCATATGACAAGGTCCCAAGAAAGCTGATCTGGGCAGTACTGCGGTAGTTTGAAGTCCCAGAAACATTGGTAGAATTAGTGCAGGCTTATGTACAAAGACCCAATGACTCAAGTATGAAAAGTGTTAGGCCTCACAGACGGGTTCCCAGTGGGAGTGGGTGTACACCAGGGGTCAGCTCTTAGCCCACTGCTGCTCATACTGGTGATGGAGTACATTAGCAAACAGGTCAGAGGGGACAAATTAACAAAGTTGCTGTATGCAGACAATGTGGCATTACAGGCAGACTCTGAGCTAGAACTTCAGCAAAGGATAGGAGAATGGAATGGAAAACTAAAGGCACATGGGATGAAACTAAGTACAAATAAGATGGTGGTAATGGCAGCAAATTGGGGAAAGCAGAAGAAGCTGAGAATAAAGAAAGAAGGGAGGATAGTGGAACAGGTAAACAGCTTCAAGTATCGGGGGGGGGGGTTGAGGAGAAGGGAAGTCTGAATGAAGAGGTCAAAGCTAGAATCAGAGGGGCTGCAGCCAACTGGCATAGAATGTCAGGTGTAGTCTATGACAGAAGAATGCCAAAAAAGCTGAAAAGTAAGGTGTACAAGACAGTGGTGTAACCAGTACTACTGTATGGTACAGAAACCTGGGCAATAAAGGCAGAACAGTTGAAAAAGCTAGAGGTGATGGAAATGAAGTGCCTGAGAAGGGTGGTAGGATGCACACTGTGGGACAGACAAAGAAATGAGGACATAAGAGCAGAAGCCAAAGTAGCTTCAATTGCAGAAAAGATCAAAGAGAACAGATTACTGTGGTTTAGACATGTGCAGAAAAGCAGAAGACAATCTGGTGAGGAAGATTTGGAAGAAGGTAAGAGGAAGCAAGGATGTCCAGCAAAGAGGTGGATAGATTGTGTGAAATAAGATGTGCGACAGTCAGGCATGAGTGTTAAAAAAGGCAGGACTGTGGTACTGAATCAAGAGAGTTGGCGACAGTTAACATGATACCCCACCCCATGTGAAAAAATAAGGGAAAATGGGGGCTGATGTTGATGAGGATGAGACCATTGTCCCTGCACTTGTTGCTAACATTGCCTTGCCCATGTTGGAACAATTGTGAGTCATTTGAAAATCAAATACCACCACCTGATTTTCAGTCACCTGCAAACCTGGTTAAACATAGGCCAGGAGTGCCAGCCTGAAGGTCTGAGAAATAAATGTCAAATAGGAAGGGGCCCAATTCTGAGCCACGAGATACACCACTGGTAACTTTTTTTTTTTGCTTTCAGACATGTCACCTGTGACTCTAACTGCAAGAGTTCTGTCAGACAACCAATGAGCTATTCACTGAATAATAAAATGATTTATATTCAGATATACAAGTCTATCGATAATGCCTGCATGAGAAAGTGTCAAAAGCCTTGGTCAGGTTTAGATATACTGTATGCACTACATAACCACTATCTACTGCTTCAGTTACTTTTCCTAAGAAATTAGTAAGTTTTTTTAATTATTTTTAAACATTTGGAAACTGTATGTGAACTGGTAATCAGAGACTCTTTTCAGTTGCAATGGGAATGATAAATGCAACATATCTGAACACTTTAGCTTAACCAATCATTTGTTGTAAAATAGGAAGAAACAAAAGCATTTATAGAGAGACAACATGCAGACACTTGATCCGCATTAATGCCCAGACCTAGAGCTATGAAACAAAGATTTATTTATTTGTTTTTTGTTTACCAGGAAAGTCCACTGAGCCTAACATAACCCATTTTCAAGCTCCACAGAACAGAAAATTAACAGTTAAAATTACAAAGATCACTTTGCGTAGAAATTAAAAAGCAATTGCAAGAATAAGTATGCACAAATTGTTAAGAGAACCATAACAGAAGTATACAGTCTTAAACAATCAGCAGAAAAATAAGAATCTACATATCTTATCGGATCTTTAAACTCTCTCTACAGTAGTACTGTCTTACCCAAAAACAGTGATGGTAAGAGATAGGGAGTCACACATTGTTTAGAGGGGCTTGGTACAAGTACACCTCCAGCATGAGGAGAGGTGATTATGAGGAGAAGTTTGAAATGGTAGGGATTTTGAGTTGTTAGAGGTAACATATTCCAGCTCTTGCCTATTGTAAATGAGTAAAGAAGCTGGCAGGTGGGAGGGTAGGTCTGTGACCCTGTAAGAGTTTCTGATCCCCTGATCTAAGTGACCTGTTTGGGAGGTAGTAGTTGAATGTAGAGCTCAGAGCAGGACAGTCTTGGGGTTTGAACAGGATTTTGTGGTTAGTTGTTAAGTAGGAAAGGTCGTTTGATAGCTCTAGCCATTTCAGTGATTTGAGAGCAGTGCAGTGATGGGTGGAGTATTTGGAGTTGGTGGCGAATTTGGTGATTTTATTGCAGCATGTCTCTAGTCTGAGTTTAGAGGTGCTTTGGATATTAGTAAGTAGAGGGGCACCATAGAGGAGAGAGGATAGTAGGTAGGTTGTGGCTAGGGTTATTCTTGTGGACAGGCTTAGGAAGTGATTATGTCTATAAAGGGTTCCAAGTTTAAAGTGTGTTTTATGAATACTGTGTTGTATATGAAGGCCGAATTTCATGTATTTGTCAATAGTGACTTCAAGAAGCTTTGTGTGGTTAACAACTTTTATTAAAGCTTTATTAAGAGAAAAGATGGTGAACTGTCTTATTTAAGGAGTTGTTTTTTTAGTGGTAGAAAAGTATGGTTTTAGATTTTTTAGGGTTCAGGGCTAAGTGGTTGTTGTGCATCCAGGACTCAGTGGAGGAGAAGGCATTTTGAGTTAGTGTAAGTAAGTCCGAGATAGAGTTGGCAGAGCAGATGATAGTGGAGACATCTGCATACTGAATGACAGATCCTTGAGATAGTGATGACTGGAAGTTGTTTATGAATGTGCTAAAGAGAATGGGTCCAAGTATGGAACCTTGGCGAATGCTGGTCGTGGTGTTGAGGAAAGAGGAGATGGAGTTTTGCCATCTAACAGCCTGTTGTCTTTCACTGAAATAACTAGAGAACCAATTTAGAGTATGGGGGGACAGACTGATATTAGAGAATTGGGTGATGATTAAAGGGTGAGAGACAGTGTGAAAGGCTTTGGATAGGTTGAGGAAAAGGACAGAAACAATTTTGCCAATGTCACAGGGTCTGTTTAGAGTATCCATAAATGAGAGAAGGGCAGTCATAGTACTATGGTCCAGTCTGAAGCCATGTTGTGATGGTGAGAGTATTTGGTTATCTAGAAGGTAGCAGGGAAGTTGAGTATTGACACATTTTTCTAGGATTTTGGATAATGGGGAAAGAATTGCAATGGGTCAGAAATTAGTCATGTCAGTATTGTTGCTACCTTTATGGAATGGGAGAATGAAGGCCTTTTTCCAGATTTTGGGAAAGTAGGACTCAAGGAAGGATCTGTTTATAAGAATGCTTATGGAGTAAGAGATACTGTCTGCAGCTATTTTTAAGTTTTCTGAGGGTAGATTATCAGGGGCATTGGAGTAGAGTTTTTGTTTTAGTAGTAGTTATTTTATGGTTGAGGTTGGGGTGAGCTTTAGAGTAAAGGTATAAGATGGATAGGTGTTGGGTTCTGGTGAGAGTTGGGTGTTGGAAGGAGGGGGGAAGAGTGGGTAATCTAAGTGTGAAAGTGTGGCAAGTGGGGGTGTTTGCTTGAGTGAATTTTGCTGTGATGTTAGCTATGGAGTTGATGAAGAAGATATTGAAAAGGGAAACAATTTCATCAGGACATTTTTAGGGTGGGGGCAGGGTTTTTTTACCTGAATTTAGTAATGAGGTAATGGAACTCCAGAATTATTTTGGGTTCTGCTAGTTGTTAGACTGAAGTTTTAGGTAATTTTCTTTTTTATCTCTGTTGACTAGTTTCTTTACATGGCTTGGAGGTTCTTTGAATTTTAGTAGGTCTGGGGTGTTTCTGTGTGCCTGCCATAACTTTCATACTTTGTCTCTGGCATGCATGAGAAGTCAAGTGGAATTCGATAGCCAAGGAGCATGTTTGTTTTTGACCTAGAGTATTCATGAAGGTGGTGTTGAAGTAATCAACAGCTTTGTCCAGTGGGAAGTTTTTTTAGTAAATGCTTAGTGTGTTGACACCATGCTGTCCCAAATCACCTGAAGTAAGAGAAAAAAAGTGAGTGATTTTGCACTGTACCTAGCTAACATATTATCAATTTAGGTTAATGGGACATTGTCATTTATGGAATAGAAAATAAAGATAGCAGTTATTTTCATTTTTATGCCCCAGTTTATCTGACTGGAATTATTGTAACTCCCCTATCTCAGGCTTCCTTATTATGACCTCAGGTGTCTCCATTAGGTACAAAACCTCTGTAGCTAGGGCTGCTGATAGGTGTACACCAGCATGCCTATATTATAAATGTGTTAGAAAGTTTACACTGGCTACACATGGTAGTAGCAATTTTTGTTCCCCTATTTAGAATTAACTTATTCTGAACTTGCCTGGACCACAACCCATTTATAATGACTCTGATTCAGACTACTTTCTCTGCTTATCCCAAAGATGGAGAGAGAAAATAATGTTGTTAGATGTATATAGTTGAATGCTCTTTCAGATACTATGTTTTATGGAATGCTGTACTTCAGCTGTTAAAGGAAAATATGTTTTTTTTAGTGCACTACATTAATGCATCAAAATTACTTTAAGCAATTCTTTTCAGAAAATACCATCATCAGGGCCTACCATTCTGATGTCTTTTTCAGCCTTTTTTTGATCTCCCACAATTTATTTTGAGTTGCTTTTACATGACTCATGTAAGATATAAGTAAAGAAGGTATTTATTTTCTATCATGAGTACTGTTACATTGTGACACATACATGTTACAGAGCTCCTGGAACCTGATTTTTTCTATTTTTTTCTGAATTAAAGTACTTATGTATTTATATATTTATTTCCTTTATTAACCACATAGGGTGACTAAGAACAAAAAAGTCCATTTTCAGTTGCATCCTCTGGACAAAAGCTACACAGATGACAGATAAAATGAGACAAAACAGTTACATAGATTTTATGCAGACACAATACTATTGCATAAAGGTAAAGAAACATTTTCAGAAAATGAGAAACATTGGTATGTAGCTGGAACTGAGAGTCCCCTGAGTGATTTTGTGATTTGGTTAAGAATGGGAAGTTTTTTTTATTTATTTTTGAGTTTGGGGGTTTGTACTATTAAATAATTTTAAGAAAGGTTTTCTGTACATTATCAGCCTTTCACAGTATTTTATCTATAATATTAAGCTGTACAACATTTAGGTTATGTTGTAGGTCTACAGAATGTATTTGAAGCTTGGCAGTGAAGTCTTCTATTTGGAAGATTTATTGCATATTTAGCTATCTTATTGTAAGTTTATTCTAACAAACTGATTACCACTGCTGAGGCATATAGAAGGTCGGACGCAGGGTGTAGCAGCTTTTATGTTTAAGGGATGTTTGAGTATGGTTTTACTATATACATAATGGTCATAGGTTTATAGAGATATACTAGGCTAATGACCCATACAGCCTTTATCAGCCTACCCATGCAATCCAACCCAATTGTGTCCCTATATATCATGGGCATTTATTAGGAGGGAGTATGTTTGGAAGTTTCTGGTGATGATTAGTGATCAGCAGTATGGTTTCATGCTGGGAAGGAGCACTACAGGTATGATGTTTGCTCTGAGAGTGATGATGGAGAAGTACAGAGAAGGTCAGAAGGAGTTGCATTGTGTTTTTGTAGACTTAGAGAAAGCATATGACAGAGTGCCTAGAGAGGAGTTGTGGTATTGTATGAGGAAGCCGGGAGTGTCAGAGAAGTAGGTAAGAGTGGTACAGGATATGTATGAGGGTAGTGTGACAGCCGTGAGGTCTGCGGTGGGAGTGATGGATGTGTTTAAGGTGGAGGTGGGATTACATCAAAGATCAGCTCTGAGCCCTTTCTTATTTGCAATGGTGATGGACAGGTTGACAGACAAGATCAGACAGGAGTCCCCGTGGACTATGATGTTTGCAGATGACATTGCGATCTGTAGTGAGAGTAGGGAACAGGTGGAGACGACCCTGGAGAGATGGAGATATGCTCTAGAGAGCTGAGGAATGAAGGTCAGCAGAACTAAGACAGAATATATGTGCGTGAATGAGAGGGAGGATAGAGGAATGGTGAGGATGCAAGGAGTAGAGGTGGCAAAGGTGGATGAGTTTAAATACTTGGGATCAATAGTTCAGAGTAATGGTGAGTATGGAAGATAGGTGAAGAAGAGAGTACAGGCAGGATGGAGTGGGTGGAGAAGAGTGTCAGGAGTGATTTGTGACAGACGAGTACCAGTAAGAGTGAAAGGGAAGGTCTACAAGAGGGTAGTGAGACCAGCTACGTTATATGGGTTGGAGACAGTGGCATTGACAAAAAGGCAGGAGTCAGAGCTGGATGTGGCAGAGTTAAAGATGTTAAGATTTGCACTGGGTGTTTCACAGGTGGACAGGTTTAGGAATAAGTATATTAGAGGGTCAGCCCAGGTTGGAAGGTTTGGAGACAAAGCCAGAGAGGCAAGATTATGTTGGTTTGGACATGTGCTGAGGAGAGATGCTGAGTATATTGGGAAAAAGATGCTAAGGATGAAGCTACCAGGTAACAGGAAAAGAGGAAGGCCTAAGATAAGGTTTATGGATGTGGTGAGAGAGGACATGCAGGTGGTTGGTGTGACAGAGCAAGATGCAGAGGACAGGAAGAAATGGAAATAGATGATCCACTGTGGTGACCCCTAACGGGAACAGCCGAAAGAAGATTATGATGTTTGGAAGTTTCTAGAGATTGTGTTGGGGGTACATTAGTCTGGCCATTACTGTCTGCCTTTGTCTATCAGACACATGGGCCAGACCCACAGTGGAATTGCTGATTTTCTATCCATTGGTCAAGGTTACACTTAAATAGGGTTAGATAGAGACTATGTTTCACATGGATGGGGAGACTTTTCCAGAGCATAGGAATTGTCTGAGACACATATCTGTCTTGCCAACATGTCTTATGTATGTCAAAAGCAAAATTTAAATGTTTGGATCTAGTGGTTCTGATGATGTTCATTTTGCAGATGTGCAAAAGGTCCATCAGAGTAGGACACAAAAATGCCTTGTATGCCAGGCACAGATCACATCTACTGAACATGCATGAAACAGACTATAGAGCTAGAGCTTTAAGGTGATCTGTACAGGACAATGTGTTTATATCCCAGATTCTCCCGATAAGGAAATTTTGTGGACATGCCAGCTGTTACATATGTCTTGTCGGGTACATGCCGAAGGGGGCATTATACTGAATGATGGATCTGATAAGGACTGAATAAAGAGGCACTATGACTTCCTTGCACCTAGATACCATGCCCTTACCTATAAGTTTGGTGAGAAAAAATGATTTTCTTATTACCTTGTCCACATGTTGCTCAAAGGCCAGATACTGTCTACATATGTTCCCAGACCCTGGACTACCCGATCAACATATCAATGGAGTAACTAGCCTGGGTGGCAGTTTTCTTGAAAGGCACTATAATGCATTTCTTGGCATTGAGTTTTACTATGTAACTTTGGAACCAGTCATTTGTCTGTATTACAGTCTCTTGCAAAATGTTTGTGCCATACAAGGAATCTATGATAGCTACCAGTTTGCAATCATCTGTGATCTTAGTCAGCCAAAGGCC
This sequence comes from Protopterus annectens, assembly GCF_019279795.1. Lineage (NCBI taxonomy): Eukaryota > Metazoa > Chordata > Ceratodontiformes > Protopteridae > Protopterus > Protopterus annectens. Next base: position 950,302,067 of record NC_056748.1, on the reverse strand, counting down.
CTTGACCTTAACCTTTATCTCCAAGAAGTAGATGCCAAATATTAGCAGTCTTAACATGGAGCCCTGAGGCACCCTGATAGTGACAGATTTCTTAGTGGAGTTGGTATCACCAGTCCTGATTTCCTGAATCCTATCTGTGAGCCAGCTGGCAATCCAGTGAGTTATGTATGGGTTTAATGCCAGTTAACTGAGTTTGTCAATTATACCAGAGTGAGGTATTGTATCGAACATCTTAGCCTGGTCAAAGCAGGCAGTATGCACAGTCTTCCTCTCATCAATTGCCTTGACCTTTACAAAAAAGTCCACCAGTTTTAGTAAGCATGACCCTCCCTTGACAAAACCAGACTGGGTTGGGTGCAGTGTCTGAATGTTGCTTACATTTTATTTATTTATTTATTTATTTATTTATTTATTTATTTTTTTTTTATTTTACATTTGTTGACTGGGCTAGTCTAACTGGATACATGTCCATTTTCAGTAGAGGCCCGGGGAGAAAAGCTCCAGGAATCATACAGAGTTAGTCTAGGTTAAGACAGAGCCATTATAAAAAACAACAAATTGTTACATAGATGTATTATAAAAACATTGATAGAGGGTAGTACAGAAACAATATAAAAAAACATCAATTGTTAAGAATGACATTATAAAAACAAATATATATATATATATATATATATATATATATATATATATATATATATATATTTTTTTTTTTTTTTTTTACTGTGTATGTTTCTCAGTGTAGATAAAAATAACTAGGGGTTTGTGTATAAAACAAATTATGTAGAAACAGAGAGAGGGAGGAAAAGTATAGGATGTAGGATGAAATGTTAGAGTAGGGAAGAGAAGTTAGTCAGGGTTGGTGCAGGAGCATAACCAGTGTTGATTAAGAAATGGCCTTAGATTCTTTTTAAAAAGCAAGAGAGAGGTCTGAGATGTGAGATTGGGAGGTAGTTGATTCCATACTTTTCCGACAGCGTTAGAAAACAAGGAGTCGCCTGCTGAGTTTTTAGTTTTGGTGGTATTAATCAACATTTTGTGTGAGGAGTGCAGATTATTGAGATTTTTATAAGGTATAATAAGGCTTGAGAGTATTGGCATGTTAGAGGGTTGATACAGGGTCTTATGGGCTATTGTAAGTTGTTGGAATTGAAGCTGGTTAAGAAATTCTAGCCAGCCTAGTTGCTTTAGGTTCAGACAGTGATGAGTTCTGAACGGAGAGCCGGTAGCAAATCTAGCAATATTGTGATAAGATGTGGCAAGTTTGTTGAGGTTATTCTTAGAGAGGTTAGTGTATATAGGAGAGGCGTATAGTAGGGTTGAGATTAGGTGTGTTCTAGCTATAGCGGTCCTTGCTAGTGGTGTAAAAAAGGGCTTAATTTTATAGAGGGAACCTAGTTTTCTGTTAACTAATTTTATAGAGGAATTTATGTGAGTGTCAAAGTTGAGGTTGTTGTCAACTGTGATACCTAAGAGTTTGGTGGTTAGGTCAGGAGAGATAAGAGTACCATTACTGGATGTGAGGGTAAAATGTAAAGGAGAAGACTTATGGGTTGGTGTAAAGAGTAGCAGTTTAGTTTTTTGGGGGTTTAGGAGGAGGCAGCAGTTTGAGAACCAATGCTCAACAATATTGAAAGCTTTTTGGGTAAGAGACTGTAGTTCGGCTTGGGAGGTGGCTGAGCAGATTATTGTAGAGTCATCTGCATATTGGATGCAGGTGGAGTGTGAAATAGCTAAATGAAGGTCATTGATATAGATGGAAAACAGGAGTGGACCTAATATGGAGCCCTGTGGTACACCTAGGGAGACAGGAAGATGATTAGATAGTTTATTTTGCTACAGTACAGCTTGATGTTGATCTTTGTTGATCATTTTCATGATAATTCATGTTATGGCTTATGGCTCTGTATATTAGACTAGTCAAACTAATATGACTGTAGTTTTTAGGGGTTGGTTGGTTATCCACCACTGTGAAGTGGGATGACTGTTGCAGTCCTACATTCTTCTGGTCCAAAGCCTTTTTGAGGCTATAACTGAAAAGTGAATTAAGTAGTCCTGATAGGTCATGTTTCAAGCCATTTAGGAGACATCCCAGGATAATGTCAGGGCCCACTGAGACTGCGTTTTTGGCCTGTTCCCTATTAATATTTGGGGGAGTTATGCTAGCAGGAATTTCACTGATTAGGCACGGGGAAGTGGGAGTTGATATTTGAGCTGAATTTGTCAGCCAGCAAATGTGCGACATCACTCTGCTTAGTGATGGTGGCACTACTGATCACCAGTTCAACACACTCACATGTGCTGCCTTTGAGGTTTTTGACATAGCTGTAGAAGGCCTCATGGTTGTCCTTAACCTGTGAGATTATTTTGACTTTGTAATTGGCCTTGTTGGACTTAATTAGTCCTCTTAGTTTTTGTTTAGTTTAATTAGAGAGCTCCTATCATTATGGGAGTTCCTGTTCCTGATTTTAGCAATGGCTTTTTTTCATTTTGTTAAATACCCTATTGTGGTTAGGATTCTACCAGTGTGTTTTGTTTTTAGAGTCTGCTTTGGGCTTATTTCTAGTAGATACAGCAGCCTCTATACAGCCATTTACATGGTTGTACAGGGTCTCTGTGAATAATTACACATAGCCTGCTGTAAACTCAGGTTTGGGAGGGGCACTGAATTATGACAAACTATCATGTAATATGATGTTGCTTGCTTTGGGATGCCTCCTATCTGTTACACGATTTGTTGGGGTAACCAAGCTGATATTTATTTTGAAGGTGATAGCTTTGTGGTTTGGGGGGGTTACAGTATTTTCCTATATTTCTGAGTACCAGGTCCAGTATGTTTGAACCTTTGTTGGGTGTGAGCACTATGTTGTCTTGGGTATTTCTAGTAATAAAGTCCAGGAATCTTAGGGCCTGTGAGTATGAGGCTGTGTATGTTTCCCAGTTTATCAAAAGGTAGTAGTTAAAGTCTGCCATGAGTAGGGTATTTGATTTAATTGTAAGTGTCTCTAGTAGGTCTGGATGTGAGCTATGGGATTGTAGGGGCATAGAGGGTGACCTATAGCTTTCTGAGATATGGTATAGGACTATGTCTATGGTCATTAGGGGCATAGAGGGTGACCGATAGCTTTCTGAGATGTGGTATAGGACTATGTCTATGGTCATTAGGGGCATAGAGGGTGACCGATAGCTTTCTGAGATATGGTATAGGACTATGTCTATGGTTGTTTGCACGTGGATAAATCCCAGGGCGTCATCATGTTTAACCAATGTAGAGTTACTCTTGTTGCTAATATAGAACGAGACTCCTCTACCTTTTATCCAGTCTGTGCAGCTGATGGTATAAATGTGTACAAGGCACTGAAGCCTTGCACTGCCACAGTACTTTCTGTGGATTTAAACTATATCTCAGTAATGCACAAATGTATGCTCTGTCCAGAGAGGAGACTGTGGAGTTTATTATTTATGCTCTTAGCATTGTCCAGTAACACCTTTAGGATGCTTTGGGTTTTATTTCCTATGTCGATAAGTTTGCCAGTTTGGAGCTGCCTAAAAAGCCTCTAAGGGGGTGAATGAAGTTTTGGTTAATATTCAGAAGCCTATGGGAGGCCATTGTGCAAAGTGCAGACCATCCTTTGCAAAGCAATGTGGTTTGTTAACCGTGTCCTCCTGATGCTGACAAATATTGAATCCCCCTGGAATGATCCCTGAAACTAAGACAGTTACTATAGTCAATCATCTTTTGTTCGCACTCTGGCATCATCCTTGGTGAAGATAGAATGCTGTTCAGTGCAAGGCACATACCTGCCTGAGAATCATATTCTGAGAGATCAACAATGTCTAGGGAAGTAGGTCTCAGGTCATTAACACCCACATGGACTATGCCAGAATCATACCGATACCTGTGGTGTAGTGATATGACTGTGTGCATAACTTGTTGGATCTTTGGTCCAGATAAGCAACTAATTTTTATCTTCTCCATGTACAGCCTGGTGAGTGAGGCATCTGTGTGTTGTATAATGGAGTCAATTATGACACGACTCCTTGTTATGTGTTGGCCTGCCTTATGTTCTTTGATCTTGGGGTTCTACTGGGTGTAGGTGTTTGGTGTTGCTTTTGGTAAGTGCTTCAGGGATTGCAGAGAATAGGCAATGACATTTATAGGCTTAGGAGATCTTTGAAGTTTGGGAAGAATGTTTTTTAGTGCCTCAGCATAAGTTGGTTTGTGTGTGTGGTGGATGTATTTTGTGTGTGTGTGTGTGTGTGTGTGTGTGTGTGTGTGTGTGTGTGTGTGTGTGTGTGTGTGTGTGTGTGTGTGTGTGTGTTCTCGTCAACCTTGTTTGTATGTGAGATGTTTGTCTGCAGAGAAATTGTGAATGTGTATCTCTTATATACTGTGTTTGTTTCTTTAAGGATTAAATAGTTGTCTGTGAACGTGACACAATTTCTACACTGTCTCAGGATACCCATATCTACCAAGCTGGCTACAGAGACATTTGGAAACTGCATACCCATGTAGTCTGGACCTGTATTTGGGGGGGGGCTATTGTAGGTTGTGGACTGGGTTATACAGAGGTCTTATTGGGTAGTCTCAAGGGTTTAACACTACACTGTGCTAAGATCTGATAGTAGAAGTACTGTTTAATGTGCATATTAGCTGCTCTAAACTTATCAGTGTGTTACAGCTTTCAGTTCTAAGGGAAGTTTTATAGATAAAATTTACTTTCTGGGCATTTGTGTCTGTACAGGGCACTGTTAACCTCCTGTCATATTAACACAAAGAAAGATTGCTTGCGAGTGAAATGCTACAACAAAACAACTTAAACAAGCTACCTTGACAAAGCAATTTCAAGTATTATGGACATTTAGAATGATTTAAAGGCAAAATCAAAATTAAAGTAAACCTAAAGCAATGGTACTCTAAACAGTTAATTGAAGTACAAAATAAAATAAATCACTTATCTGCCAAGGATGGAGCAGGATTAACTCAAGACCCCCTCAGAGTGTGGTGAGGGCACTAACCAGATGAGAGCTCTGGGAAAATGAGAAGGAGACAATATGTCATAAGGGAGGTTTAATTGAGTGCAATACTGGTTTGTTAGGTGGGCACTTAGTATTATGGCTATATGAAAAACAAGTGGGAAAGTACTTAAATGTTACACAACAGACAATAGCAATGAAAGAGGGGAGGGAGGGACTTTTGTATTCAGATTACCATAGGAGGTGGAAAGGAGAAGAACAGGATGGGACAAAATTCAAATTCGGGCTCTAATCCTTCCTATGGTTAGAATTTCAGAAACTTTTACTTTAATGCCTCAGTGGGGAGGGGCAGGAGCAGCAGACTCAAAGAACAGGGAGAAAAAATGGTAACAAGGTAAACAGAAAGGTACGGAAATGCAAGTTTAAGCATATAATATATATACATATATATATGTATATATATATATATATATATATATATATATATATATATATATATATATATATATATAGCTATAAAATATACTGAAGCACAAATCTTGGAGCAGAACTCACAATATTGCCACTACTGTAATCCTTCCACAGTCCAAGATACCAGACTACTGGAAGGCAACTTTGAGCAGGTATATACAGCTATAAAATGTTCTGAATAACAAATCCTCAGGCAAAATTCACAATACTGCCACTGCTGCAGTCCTTCCACAGACTATGGCATCAAGCTATGCAGAAATGTTCCAGCAATGCTGTAATAAATGACTAAATGTGGCTTAAATCTGGCAGTATATGACAGTCCTGCCACAACTGGGAAAGAAGCTACAAGATTGATTGAGGCCCCTAGTTCCGTGGTAGTTTTTAATATTTTGTAGAGGATGTGTTCAGTAAGCTTCAGTTTCTAATCTATAATGACACATGAGGTACATGTTCTATGTTAATGCTTGACAGGGAGGAAATATGGATATCCGGATTTTGGTATTGTTTTGTATTTGGTGTAAATAGGAAGAGTTTCGTGACATTTTACATTACATTCTGTTTTTATTGTGAGTGATCTGATGCACTTCTGTTACCTAAAGTATTATTTGTTGGGTTGCCGTTGCATCAGATCCAAATATCCTCAATATTTCACCAGAAAAATATATTTCTTTCAGTTTTATCATGTCATAGCTATGATACAGTAATTTCAAGTGGCAACAGCTGTGGAATCAAATTGAAAGGTGTGTTATACTAGAAGTACTGAGGATAAAATTATAGTCGTAATGCTGCTGAATACATTGTTGTTATTACCTGAAACGGAGGTATAGGGTGTTATTCTTAGTCCTTAGGCTGCACTTTTGTAATGGTTATTCACTAAGAGCACAGCTATGCCTATATGCATGTTCAGTGATCCTAAGTTATTCATACTGAATAAGTAAATGTGAAAGTGCTTTCAAAAATGACCACTTTTGTCAAATGCATAAACTTGCTAAAGTCAGTCCTTAAGTATTTGCAAAGTACCAGAAAAAACTGTGCTTCACATATTACACCCGAGTCACTCCTCCAGGTAAATCTGCAGGTAACTCCTACCGATGCCTCTTGGCATCAAATACTGCCTGTTCATATTTGCATCAATAATTCCAAAACCATGCTAAGTACAAGGTTTTAAGAGTTCATCTTAAAGCTTAGACAATGGCAAACTCAGTTGCATTAATATTTGACTTCTGTCTACTGCAGATCTATCTTGCTGTTTTAAAAATATTTACTCTCCACTAAACATTTTAGACAGGTAAAACTTAAGTTACCTACTTTCACATCTAACTCCTCCAGTGCACAATCCAGTGTTTAGGATAAACCATTTTTTTTATCTTACCTTTAAGCATCTATTGCAAGACCACCAGTTTTTGGAGAGCTCACATTCTGCCTCTCAGTAGTCATCTTAGGATTAGTGCTTTTGTTTTCTCCTGGTGAGAGAAGGAGTGCAGTTACATTATTTCCTGTTGACTGCTGATCACCAGAAAGCTTAATAACTGCTTTATAGGTGACATTCTGATCCTGGTGAGAGTAGGAGCAGAGTGCAGTGATTCCTGACTCTTTCTGGTTGGGGAGTGAGTGTCTGTGCTTAAAATACCTGATTGGTCTAGTTGCTATTTGAGGCATCTACCAGAAAAAGGCTACAAGCCTGCAGACCCTTGCATAATCTGGGGCAAGACCGTGGATCACCAAACAGGCTGTGACCTGATTCTCTTCTTGGGATTGGTGCTAATATTTTGCTTCTAGTGAGAGAAGAAGCAAAGGAGTATTGTATCCCAACAGAGTGAAGCTGTGCTGAGACCAGCATTAATAGTATCCAAGCAGTAGCCATTCATGCGACTCCCCTCTTTTCATCATTCTTGATGAGCTAATTCTTTATTTCTCTGTAAGCACTGCTTGATTTCTTTCTAATTTCAGAATATCTGCCTAAATACTTCATCCTTAAATCTTCAGGGTCTATGTATTAGTTTCTTCTCAAGTGTTTTGGCTGTGCTCTGTACAGACTCAGACACCTTGAGTGACATTTTTCCTGTAAAAGGAATATATAAGGAAACAGCTCCAGTACTTAGTAATAATGACCATCCCTCCTGGCATGTCTAAAGGTCAGTTCCCTGTGCTTTCTCCTATTAACCTGGTGAACTTGAGCATTCCGAGGCAGTGTAGCAACTGCCTCATGTACACAGACAACCCTCTCCTCTTACCTCCCAACATTCAGACTTGTGAGAGATGCACTTACATATCCAAATTGGAAGCCATGCACTCTCAAGCCAAGACCAGAATAGCTGGTTAGGAGGAGAAGGTCAACACCTGCACCACACCACATGCAACACATAGCCCTCCAGAACACCCACCATCACAGTGCTCACATAAAAACACAATCCACACACCCACCTTCATGGAGGCTCTCAACAGAAATCTACCCAAACAGCAGAGACCTCCAAGGCAGAAATGCCCTTGACCACCATAACACAGCACAGACCAAAAGACACATAGCTCACCTACACAGTGTGCCCCTCAACCTAAGCCCCTAAGGCAAAACAGCTTGCCCAATACACTAATCATAGGTGACTTGATGGTGAGGCACACTGATGTCCCACTCACTAGGTTGAATAAGGAAAGGGTAACAGTCAGCTATCAGGTGCCAGAATCTGACACATAACACACACACACTCAGGTCACTCCACAATAAGTACAAGTATGACTCTGTCACTGTCTATGTGGGTGTGAATGACCTGAGATGCACCTTCCTGGAGTACATGAAGAGAGACACGGAGGAGCTTTTGGATTATGTGGCCCAGGTAGGTATGACACTAGCTCTGAGCAGCATCCTACCATTGCTCAGAATGATACAGCAGTACAAGCAGAAAATTATTGAGTTCAACAATTGGCTTAGCTTCTGGCATCATTCTAAGGGGATCCAGTATCTGTCTGCTTGGGATGACATGATTGACAGACCTCAATGCTTTGCCAGAGATGGGCTGCATCTTTCACCCCTGGGTTTCCGGATACTGGCTAAGGCTCTTGCCACCCCTATAGTGCCTTTTTAGGTGATGTTCCAAAGACCAAATTACCTCCATAACAGCTATAAATAAATGCCATCTGAAGGTCATGCTGCTCAATGCTAGAAGTCTAAATCTCAAGATGCACTTGCTTGAAGCAATCCTCAAAATGGAGAACATCGACATTTGTGCTGTAACGGAGACCTGGTTTAAAGCAGCAGAAAGCACCCCTGTGCTACCAGGCTATAACTCATTCCACACCTTTCAGCCCCAGAACATGGACCAAGGCTCCAAAGGCAGCGGTGTCTCCATATTCATAAAGGATATGCACACCTCCAGACTAGTAGCCCAGCATAACGCATCTGAGATACTTCAGGTACAACTAACATTGGGTAAGACAGCAATTCAGGTCATAGCCTGCTATAGATCCCCAACCATGTCCCAAGACTATCAGTCCACATTCCTAAGCACACTGGAAACTATTAGAGTCCAACCCAACACTCTCATAATAGGTGATTCAACTACCCCTCCGTCAACTGGGAAAACTACTCATGCATCAATACACTGGCCCAACGCTTCCTGGAATTCATCAATTCCAATGCCCTGGACCAGCTCATTCTTACCCCCACAAGGAGAAGCAACATCCTTGACCTGGTTATTATTAATATGGGCAACCATTACTCTAAATCAATAATCAACTCCTCCCTGGTTAGATCCAACCACAAACTTATCACCATGGAAATCCACATATCACCCACACCCCCCACAAAGGTAACCACCATGAAAAACTTCTCCAAAGCTGACTTTCGGCTCCTAAAAACAGAGGTGGCTAACTTCATGGCATCCATGTCAATGGAAAATAGATGCATGACTGCCAAATCATGCACCCATGCACTGTACGAACACATACATAAATGCATGGAACTAGCCATACCCAACAGACCCAAGATGCTCTCCTCCAAAAAAAGGAAGCCAATATGGTAGTTCCCTGCCATTAATAAATTCTACAACAGAAGGAAGAAACTGTTGCAGAAAAAGAAGATGTCCCAAGACTGGAAAAACTCCCTTATTAGCCTCAACAAAAACTTGAGATCCCTCATCAAAGCCTCTAAAGCCAGCTATGAAGGCAGAATTGCGGCAGACACTAAAAACAACCAGGGCATGATGCCAGGGGACCTCTGGGCTAGGCTTGTAAAGACTCCAGGGCCATTAGCCTAGTACACACCTATGAACCTATGATATTAATTTATATAGATATAAGTTTCACATTTTTCTATACATCTCAACAACCAAGTAACACACACAAACCTCCTTAGCCTCATATGAAAGCTGTCAGCTGAATGAATAAAATGCTGCTGACAGTATGTGTGTAACTTGAGTAGTTTCTGAGATAGTTAGTTGTTGACAAAATATTACAAATGTAATAGTTACTGCGCTTACTGTGACTTATAAAATTCATTTTATGACCTAGAACCTAAAGAATACTACTACTATAAAATAGTTTCTGCTGAAGAGTTTGCGATTTACACTTCTTTCATAATCCCTGTGGTTCGAGAGATATGAATATTTGTTTGAAGTGTGAGGACATAATTTGATTTTGTCAAAAGACTTAGGCTCTGCCCATTGGAAGTTAGAGTGCAAACTTTGTGAGCTCCATGGCAGTGAATGAGTTAACTAATTATGGAAGTTTTCAGGTGTTATGAATGAACATGGCTATGCGCAAACATGTCTGAAGTACATAAGGCGGCAAGCAGCACACAGTGAGAGCACCACTATGTCTATATATAAATTCACCAATCACATGTTATTCATAATGTATAAGTAAATGTGAAAGCATTTTAGAAAAAATGCCTACTTTCATCAACTGAGAAACTTGCTAAAGTTAATCCTTTATGCATTTGGAAAGTCGTACATGAAAACATAAGTACTTGTCTAATTACATAAGTTTTGGGGTATTATGAATGAACAAGGCTATGCACTAGCATGTTTGAAGTACTTAAGGCAAATATCATGCAGAACAGCTATTATTACTAACTTTATAAAAAGATAAAGGTACTTTATATGTTTTATATTGGGATAGCCTTATGTGGACATCCTGCTGGTTACTTAAAAGAGTGGAAAGGAAATGATAAGAAAAAAATGGAAAAAGGTGAAACATAAAAAAGTATGAAATACAGAAGGAGCACATCAAGGGGGACTATGCTAGAGGAGGTCTACTATGTTTTTTGGGCCTATCTTTAATTTTTCTTATCTAACATAGTAGTTTGGGTAGGAAGTAAATTAGAGATTGTGAGAGAGAAGGTTAGGGAAGGAGCAGTGAAGGTTAATTGAACTCAGGAGTACATTCAGTCTACAAGATATCAAGATAATGGCGCAATGGAGGAGCCTGATTTTGAGGGGGCATGAGCTTGTCATGGTGCAGTAGTCAGTGCCAGCCAGGGCAGTGAATCTTGAACTTCCTGAAGAGCATCCTGGATGTGCTGCAGATACCTCTCCATTAGCTGCTCCACCACTTCATCAACCAAGTCCTGAAGCACATGTTCAGTGAGGCTTGCCAGGCTGTCACATGCGAGGGTGCCTACAGGACCAGTGTCACTGCCTCTAGCCTGTGAGGATGTCCCTTGATAGGCAGAGGGTGAACATTCCCTGACCTGGGAGGAACATAGTTAGGCTGTTTCTAAGTATTCTGGACCTGTAGAAAAATGAACAGAAATGGAAGAGAAAGAAAATAAAGCAGGACAAAGTAATACATAATTAAAAAAGAAAACGAGAGAATAAGGGCAAAGAGACAAGCAAGAAATTGAGACCGTAAATTGAATCATAATGTAATACATCAGTACAGTCTTTTTTAACAGTGATTTTTATTTTTATTAAAACTTTATTCAGATAAAAGCATTGTGGGAAATGTTACTGCAAACATGGAAACAATCAGTATATTGCTATGAAGTGGTGGTCATTTTTACATCTGCAATCTATTCATTCTAATGAGATATAATGGTGTAACATAAGAAATGGGAATAGATTTGAAATGTTTGGCTGATATAGACTGCGCTGTTATTGTGTAAGGAAAGCACTGTATTTCATTCATTATCTTTGTATATGAATTGATTTTTTATTTTATTATTTTCTTTTTGCATACTCACAAGCATCCTCAGTAAGTCTCTTCAATCTCCATTCCTCCTGCACTCTATATATTTATACACACGCACACGAAAAAATATTTGTAATATTAGTTGTGTCTGCATACTTCTGAAGATTTACATTTTTAAGTGTGTTTTACACTTTTATAAATGCATATATGCAAATGCTTCTTTATTCATACATCTACATCTGCATATCTATTGCTTTTCTCATACATATACATTTGGATCTATACACAAAAATATATCAGCACATAAGTATGCCCCATTCGTATACTGATGTATTTGTTTTACACACATGTTCATGCTTACCTATATGTTTTGATTACATATAGATGCATATTTGTACTTGCACATATATTTCTTCTTGCATTTACCTGCATTTATGCAACATATATATAGTATGTTTTTTACACCTATTTTTGATAGTATTAAAAAAATAGTGTATACCCACTTACTATAGATATCTGGCCTTCTAACTATCACCTGGTCTACTCACTCAATCAGTCGGTCAACATACCTGTGTTGGCACTTGGGATCACAGAGTAGGTGATCCCTGTATGGGATGACAGGTGTTTAACTCAACTTTTGTCAGATGCCAATGCTTTCTACTCTGTGCCACATACTGGTGACTCATTTTTTTCCAGGTATGAATCCCTTAAGCTGTAATCCAAGATTTTGGTGTCCTTGTCAGACCATCTTGGAGTTGGGTCTTGTGCCTTGAGAGGTACTGCCATCTTTTGACATCCCAGTAACATAATTTAGAACGGAAGTGTAGAGTAGTTACATTTCCAGTTCAATTTATATGCAAACAGTAGTTACATTTAAAAATGTACAGAGGTGTAAGTTGCAAAAGAGAAAGCCCACATACAACTTAGTGGATTGTACAAGTAGCAGTTATGTCTAAAAATTGTTTTGATAAATACATTTTCCTCTAAGTGTCATTATTATGCCATATTAACTATTGATTGATTTAAGATGATGAGGTGTAACACAATATGGGCATGGATTATACATCACAATAATGCAAACTCAGCTGTTTCTGTCTGCATTTTCTCTTTTCTATATACACATGGACATTACAGAGATATTAGTCTTGTTTGTGTATCCACAAGGACAGCTTGGCTCAGTGTCAATATGCCCAGCTTATTCACATAAGACCACAGTATTTATTTGTGATCATTCAAGATAGGTGGCAAATGGTTTAGGAAAGTGCAAACTTCATCAAGTAAAAAATAACAGCAGTAATGTTAGTAATAATTGGGATGCAGTTCTTACTGATGTTGGAGAACAGAGATTACTATGTCTTTCATTGATGTGACAGATGCAGATGATTCATGTTAATAGTGATGATTTGAGTGCCATTTATGAATTGGAATTCACGACACCAGCACTGGAAATATATTTGTAGGTAATGTGAGAGATATGTTTGAAATATTTTATTTTTCTTTTATACATACATGATATCAATACATAATTTGAAGTGACTGAATTCTGGTGTGCTGCATTTTCCCCCAATGCATTGTGTTGTCAGGATACCTGTTTGCATACCGTTTTACTGTGGGATATCTGATTGTCAATTATTAGTGAAAAATTACAGAAATGTGATAGAAAAATGCTAAAACTCTGTTAATGATGAAATAAGATGTCAGTGTAAAGATAAGTGCTTGCAATGTTATTATGCATTTATTAATGATACTGTACAGCTTAATACAACACAATTTTCACTGCGCATATGAATATGGGTGTTGTGCCATTATAAATGTCTCTGTACTTAGATCTTTGATTTATCGCTGATGACAACAGGCATATTTTGTTGCTGTGTTGTTTGGCTGAGGAGAAGATCAAGCTTCTGTGTATTACTCTTCCATGTTGTCACAGGTAAATAAATGATATGGCAGCAGGGATTCTGACAGAGAAATGATCATTTCAGCCATGAGAGCCACATCCTCATGACAGCCTATATGATATATGGCAAACACCTGTTTTTAGAAAAGGGTACTCAAACTGAGAATTAAAGCCCGGAATCAAGTGATTATGGACATAACCATACATAAGCACAATGCAAGAAGAGGGCCAATGATATGGTATGACATGCCAGAGCAAAGACAAGGTAGAATGCAATTGCCCTTAGCACTATTTAGGGTAGATGGTCAAAAACCTATTCTTTTATCAGCTGATAAGGAATAGCTGCTGTCTATTCAAAGCGATAATTATGGAACAGCTTATGATGGCGCTCACATAATCAGAGGTGGCATGGGGTGCTGACAGACATCTGCTCAAAAAAACTTGTTTGAGCACTACAACATATTTATACAGAGAAATGAATGATGAAGAGGAATTATTACATGGAATGCACAACAATTATTATTACCAGGTGAACCTTCCACTTCTTCACATAATGACATTTAACAGTGTGTGCATAAAATGCATCCTTCACACCGCCATACACAGAATATGGTAGTACACACCAACATCTGCGTAGTAATATTTTCAATTAATTCTTTACAGGGTCAGCAGCAGAAACAAGCAGTTCCACTATGCCAGTAAATTTAGAGGATATCACCAGAAAAACAGCTGATAGTGATAGTGAAAACACAGTTATGTTTGTGCGAAAGACTGGGGAAAGTGGCAAATAAGTTAGTAACTCCACAGAAAGTCGATTATATGGTAACATCAAACTACAAGTAGTCAAAAGAGAAATCTGATGCACTCTACAGCAATGTCTCCAGACACACTGAAACACCTTCTGGATGATAGCAGAGATTCAGAGATAACAGTGTTGACAGTGGGGTGCAAAGCACAAGCATATGCCACAGGCAATTACTCCAGGAAACATATAAAGCATTGGCTGCCCAGCAGCAAATGTGCCCTAACATTAAGGCAGAGTGCACTGCCAAAAAGATCAAGTTCTGAATGGTCAGAGTCCTCATGTGCAATCAAAATCACCATATAGCTGAAACACCTGATGTTCATAAGGGTCATTTGCATATATCCCATGTGCCTCTGTTACAGGAGGTTTGGGAGGTCACTCATTGGAAGTTCTAGCTTGGCTGGAGTTTTCATTTAGTTTTTACTGCCAGGTTGTACATGAGGGTTTCCAACATGACATGGGACTGGCAGATAGTATGGATAATGCTATGACCACATTGACCTACAGTTATGGGGACAACCATGTCAACCTCCATTCATAGACTAGGGAGATCCGACCAAACACAGATAGGAGTCAGTGTTGGAGGCAAAGAGGACATGATACTGTCAGAACATATTGGGGTACATCACATTGCATTACATGTGCTTCTCAAGAAGGTAGTGGAAACAGCAGGGGGGAACAAAGGCAACAGAATTCATAGAGGCCACATCAGCCTTCATCTATATGTAGCAGAACATCTCATTCGTGTGTGTGTGTGTGTGTGTGTGTGTGTGTGTGTGTGTGTGTGTGTGTGTGTGTGTGTGTGTGTGTGCGTGTGTGTGTGTGTGTATGTATATGGGTCCACTTAAACTTGATCAAATACCATTTATGTTGATTTGCATAATGATGAAACAAGCTGATCAACATTATGCACATCAACATGCTTCTACACGTGCTGAGAATTAATCTTGGCTCATGCAAAACTTTTTAAAAAGCACAAACAAAGCATTGTTTTTCACATGGAGGCAAGGATCCTTGCCCCTCTCACACAGACCCTGCCAATTATATATTCTAGCTCAGAAATTGCACAATTCTCAGGCAAAAATGATATATTCCTCTACTCAGGGATTGTCGATCCTGCACGCTTGTTGACAATCTGTTTAGTCAATCTAATTATATTGATTAAACAGATATCGACCAAAGTATCATTTAACAAAGTTAATGGGACTATATATATATATATATATATATATATATATATATATATATATATATGTGTGTGTGTGTGTGTGTGTGTGTGTGTGTGTGTGTGTGTATACTGCAGAATATGGGTGTGCTCAATGTTACCTAATATTAACACACTTTGCATGTGCATGCATTTCACTTCGACAATCGGAAAGGAAATATCTGGAACTAAAGGTGAAGAACATAACATTCAAATTGCGTAGATTTCCACCATTATTATTAGATTCATTATCAAGTGTTTAAATTCAGCAATGATACAGATGACAATGATGCATAACATAAAACAAACATTAGGCAGTATTAACTGGAACACTCCTTAAGAAAAAAAAAAAAGATAACATGAGTATCCTAAGATCTACACTACTTTGGTATCACTAGCACTGTTACCCCACGGCACTGTATAACTGATGGGTTATTTCTGAAGAGTTGTGCATGACAAAATGAAATAATCTGATGTGTAAAATGTGATTCCTAACATATAGTAGTTAAAACTCAGGAAACATTGCATAATAAAAGAACAGAATATGATACATTTACCATTCATGTTATCAATTCATATTAAATGCAAGTTGATTTGGCAAGTTCAAAGCAGTCAAGAAATAAAATAACACTTAAATGTACCATTTTGGGACATTCAATAGGCACATTTTGATGACCTTCCAACCTCTGGACCAGTAACCAAGGAGCCTCAGTCCTCACCACTGGCACCAGTGGGGAATGTTCATGGGAGGATAGCAGGTACACACACACAGTATCTCCAGATGCAGCTCTCTGCATCAAGCACAATCAAGCTCAATTTACCTTAAGAGCACACAGGAAGCACAATCAGTCCAGGGCTGGTTTTTCCCTCTTTTTTCCAGTTCCCCAATAAGACTCCCAACTGGCACAGCTATAGAGTTGAGATCCTAGCTGAGTGTCCAAGCCAAGACCTCCAGCACCCTCCCTGTCCAACCAGTGCTTCGTGTCTCTGCTCAAATAGCTGACACACACACTCAGTCAACAGGTTTGATTTACACACACAATGAAAGGTTTAAATATATTTAATATTAAATAAAATAACAAGAAAATACTAAGTATATATTCACAGTGACATCAGAGTTCAAAACCAAAATAAATACTTAAAGTAACAGTGAAGGACAGACTTGGACAAATAAAAACAATATTGAAACTAAGCTTCAATATATTCCTGACTGAATCTACAAGAATTATATTATTATCTACCTACTTAATAGAGCAAGGCAGATGATGTGTTGAATGGTCTTTCTTGTTGTCAGGCCCAAGACAGAATACAGAATGCTCTGTCTCACTAAGAGACTTCTCAAAATAATATCTAAAGTATTACTTCTAGGATAGCTTGCAGAATGACATCACTTCTGGTCATCTGATTTCTAGTTCCCATACAAACCCCCATTGTTGGAAGCTGGCAGGAGTTAGCACCTAGCCATAAAAATACACACACAATGGCTTTTGCAGAGATATATGGCAGGTTCTGAAAGTCATAAAACAATTTTATACCTCCATGCTTCCAAAGTAGTAATTAGTTCACCCCAAAGACAATACAGAAAGCTTCCTAGTACAGTCTCTGTGTCTCTGGCTGCATGGAAACCTATGAAATAGCATCTTTATGGCCTAGCCAGTAAAGTTATTTCATTTCAGATATATTTTACAGTTTGCTGGACTGAGGTTAACTTTCCAGTTTCCTCTGTTAAAACATAAACATTTAAACAGTAGCAATTGTGCATGTACATTTCTGTTCTTTCCAGTAGGGCACACTAAGGAAACATTTCAAGCACAAGCAGTTTACAAATACCTTTTCAACACAAACATCTGTACAAATCAGTTTGATATACACAGGACATACAGTTCTAGTACATTTGTAACACAAGCATGTTGCATAAATTAGTTTGATATTTACAGATGACATCTAACTATTTAGAAAATTCAAGATAGCTGTGCTGGCAGTATCTCATATTGACTTAAGAATTACTAAACCTGATAAAGGAGGAGGCTTAGTGTTCTTTGATTGTTCTTATTATAATGAATGCATGGATGAAATGTTGGATTCTAATTCTTATAAATTAGTCTCATTGAATGAGCTTAATGTAGCTTATAGGAGAATCAAGGTTTTCCTGAATGACCTACTCATAGAAGGTAGAATTTCTATAGAGTTATATAATTGCTTTTCCATGCCATCACCACAGATTCCAATCATATTCGGAGTACCGAAGTTACACAAGAACCTCTGTAAACCTTCTCTACACCCCATAGTTAATGGTAGAAATTCTATTATCTACCCCCTGGATAAATATGTGGACCATTGTTTTAAAAAGTACTTAGGGGAGAAACAGATTTGTAAGGATTCCTGGACATTTTTGGAGAATATCAATGACTTGGATTTTTTTGAGAGTTATGATTTTGCCACAATTGATGTCAAAGACATATATACGGTAATAGCTCATGAGCTTGGCATTGAGTGGCTGAGTTATATTTTGATCAGGAAAGGAATAGATTACCAGGAATTGTCCTTGATCGTAGAACTGTTAGCTATTATTTTAACAAATAATTACTTTTTGTTTAATGGAAAATATTTTTTGCAAGCAGAGGGGGTAGCTATGGGTTCGGGGTGCGGGGCGACCCTCACTAACCTAGTTATGGCCTATTGGGAACATGAGTATGTATTGAACAATAACCCATGGTCTAAATATATTCATTATTACACATGGTACTTGGATGATATCTTTATTATATTTAAGGGAGATCATAATATGTTTTTGGATCTGTTAAGTTATTTTAATAATACAACTCAATTTTTGAAATTTATTAGTGAATTTAAAACAGATGAGATATCGTACTTGGATATTTCTCTTAGGAAAGATAGGGATAGACAAGTATATGCAGTCATGATTTACAGGAAGAAACATATTTGAATTCTTTCCTGGATTTCTCCACCTCTCACCCATTCCACCAGAAGAGATCCATCATAAAAGGGTAACTTGTGAGAGCTGTGAGAATGATTTCAAATTATTCAGATTTCATGGTGGAATGTGAGATTTTAAGGGACTTATTTTTGAAGCGTGGATACCCAATAATACTACTGAATTCATTAATTTCTGGAGTCCAGAGTAAGAGAATGACAGGACATTTTAGAATTATTTTAAATGACACAAATTTAACCAGTACAGATTAATTTGTTGGAGAAAACAGGGTAGTGAATAACCCTGACTTCCTGTTAACATTTATAACCCCATTTAGTATGGATGCACCCAGTTTGAAATTTATTCTGACCAAAAATTGGGATTTAGTGACAACTGATACCATTGCTCCCAAATTATTGTCCCAACAAAAAATTGTTTTTAAAAGAGGGCAGAATTTAAAGAGCTTATTAGAATTTAGAACACAGGTACATTTTAGAACAACTGGTATGTTTAAATGCGAAGCCAGCCCTTTATTGTAGGTTTATCGAAACTGGGACCAGCTTTAAGATTAATGACAGAAAATATACTTTGAAAGGTAGATTCAATTGTAATACAAAAAGTATTTTTATTTAAACAAATATAGATGCTGTCCCTGTTTCTATGTAAGAAAAACAGATAAAAAATTAAGGGAATGTTTATATGAACATATATATGCCATCAGAAATAACAAGACTAAGAATGCTTTGGCGAAACACATTTCTGTTAATTCTGAACACTCTTTTATGTTCAAAATAATTGATCATGTGCAAAATGATGAAAGGGGTGGACCTTTATCATTAAAATCAGAACAACAAGAATTGTTATTGCAATTGAAGTTAGATGCATTTAGAGAGCCTGGCTTAAATGATAGTTGCTCAATAGCTTGTATATTAAATTGAGGAGCTTATTGAGATAAGGGTACACCCTCATAGATAAATACCTATATTTATGTGTAGAGTGGTTTTGTTCAAGATTTAGTATGAATTTTTATTGATGTAATTTCAGTATAGTTGTGTATGATATATATATATATATATATATATATATATATATATATATATATATATATATATATATAATTTATTTAATTTTCTCTTTTTTTCATTTTTTCATTTTATCCTCAAGTTTTAGCTAGTCTTTCACCTTAACAAGATTGATTGTTTATATCAATTAAGTGATTTTTATCATATGGTTGATTTTAAATCAGCTGATTTGGATCATGTGACCATTGAAGTATTTATGGGAAATGATGTTATGTTATTGTTTGTCTGAAAAAGTTTGGGCATCGACCTAAACAAGAGCGCTTACTATTAAAAGCCATTTAAGTATTTACTGCTGTCTTTGGTTACGCTTCCTTTATACATTCTTAGTACCTCCTATTGTCACATACATATTTAAGTACACCCCTTAAGCAACATTATTTGTGCAAAGCAGCATAGCTGGCCTGAGGCATAGGCTAACTAGGCCGCCGCCTAGGGCACCACTCTAGTAGGTGTGCTTTTTCAATATTTTTTTGGTGTAGGTAGACCAGGATGTGGGCACCAGGTGATGTTTTGGGGGGCGCCGTGGAGCTCTTTCTGCTTAGGGCACCAGTTGACCTAAGGCTGCTCCTGCAAAGCAGTTAAAATGTAATTATTCCTTACATGATGTCTTATAATATCACTGAACAGGTGTCAGTGAGCACTGTAATATGGCCTTTACAAGCTATAATATAAGTATCTAGTTTGGAAAAAAAAAGAATTATTAAAAGATAAGTGAGAATGATGAATAGTGACCATAGAACATGCACCACACAGCATAGCCCACATATAAATGCATGCATCCAATATACTCCATGTGTTTTTCACAAGAAAGGCAACAGAAGCCTCTTTACCTATGCAGACATATGCCAGGCATGAGCCTTCCATATGGGGGTCCTACTACTGCTGCTAGCCAGTCATCATTAGTCAATAACTGAGGCTTCATCGGCTTGAGTTATTGAAAGCTCAGGTAGATGTAAAAGATCTCACTGCACTTACTGAAAAAAGTAGGGAAAGGTCCCCAATGCCCTGTCCAAATTTCCCCTAGTAGTATAAATACCACTGTCAGCCTCCCCTGAAAAGAGGCTACTAGTCTAATGGGTATAACTTGGTCGATAAAAGATTAAAAATATATATGGTTTGAGACAAGCACTGGTGAATAGCAGATGCATGCTTACATAATATCTGTAATTAAATTCGGCAAGTAATACAAATACATAAAAAAGATCATATGAAAGAGGATAAACAGGGAAGTTAAGCAATAAACAAAAGATAAATTCCCCTCAACTGCAAACTGCTTACAATTTACTAATCAAATGGTCAGTTTATTAAGATGTTACAAGATGCTGACCAAATAAAAGTTTCAGTTTTCCATCTCTAGTCCTGATTTGTTATGGCCATAAGAACTGCAAGAATAATTTATAATTGGCAAACAAGTAACATAGTTTAGAGGAAACCCACATAGACAAAAATGTATGAGCATGCAAATTCCTTTGTGACCTGTGATAAGAACTGATTTTCATATCCTGATGTTGAGAGCCAGCTAATTACTAAGTCGCTGTGTTCCTTACTATGATAATTATCACAGATCAAAAGATAATACATGCTGTCATTGATTGTTGGCAGCATGCTAATTACAACAAAGGTGCATGCATGCATACACACACACACACACACACACACACACACACACACACACACACACACACACACACACACGTGTGTGGGCGCGCGAGTCCGCACAGACTGAACTCACTGACATTTCAGTATTTGATAGCTATGACAGACTAGGACAGTGTACTATGTCTATTACTATATGGTCATGGCTTCTCATCTCACTCAGAAATCTGGACTCCATGTGTAGTACTTTGTGGTCTGTACACTGTCAGGATATGGCTTCCATCAGGAACGATGCTAAATTGCTATCAGCTGTAATCTTCTCTTTTGGTTTACAGCTATGTCTCAATGAAGGGTCTTGACATATTCACCATTACAATTACAGAATTATTTCTCAATGTGTTGGCCAGGATTACCATTCTGCAAAGTAATGGTTCAAGCAATGCAATCTTGAATTTGGAATTTAACTATTTCTCAACATTTCAAAACTTTTCAGGTTGACCTTTACTGCTTCAGCAACACTTTGGGATGCAGCATATATGAAAACTATTAAAGGTATTTTTTAGATAGTATCAGTAATATCCTGTATTGAGTAGAAAACAGGATGTCTCCTGGCACAGTGTTTTGATGTGGAGTGGCAAATCATGACCTCTGCTAAATTTAGGTTTGTCTGTTTAGATAAAGTAACTCACAGCTGGTTTCGAAGCTACCGGTCTCAGACGGAAGGAACTTGTCAAATGGCAAAGTATTATCAGGATGAATGGATATAAATGACTGCATGTTCAAGACTGGCTACCAGGACCTCTCTTGCTGTGTACTAGTGATTCAGCTAACAAATGGGGGAGGGGCTTCCAGAGCACAACAAGGATGATGTTATCTTGTGCTAATCTGCTGCAGGCCCTGGCTAAAATGTCTCAAAACTAGAGCATGACTGCAAGCAGCTTGGCACATTGCTCTTAAAGTAATCCTTCATCAAGGTCTGTAAAGTTATTCATTTCAGACTAAGACATTAAGGCAAAGAAAAGTTATGCCTGCCAAGTCTGATCAGCATCCTTTCAAAGGAAAATAATAGTTCAATAAATAAAAGTTCAGGACCTAAATAAGCTGATCGATCGCCAATCTATCCTGAATGATTTATGAAAAAAGCATGATAGTATTCCAAAAAAAAGAAAGAAACTCCACCTTCAAATTTTTAGTTGATCTTATAGCTCAATGGAACTGTAAATATTTAAGTAAATTTATGTTCATAAAAGAAAATCTAGTATCCTATTTTTCATAGCATGTCAAGTAGCCTGACAACATTACAAATTAGACTAGTATATCTACAAGAATTTGTTACTACCAAACCACTTGATGCTTCTATAAGAGTTGTATTCAAATAAAAATGTTTAGCATACTTCAAAACCTCACTGCTCAATTCCTTTACTTATTTATTTATTTATTTATTTATTTATTTATTTATTGCAGTTTATTGATCAGATACGACAAGCTGGAAGGATTAAATTGCTCAGTGGTTGTCCATGAAGAAAAGGTCCAGATGTATCATATAATCACAAACATACAGGTTATATAACATGCTAACTCACAAAGGTACTGACAGTTACATAACAGTGTTAATAGTTTAAAATATAGAATTATGAGCAGCTATGTTAAAAAAATAGAGAGAGCACATAGTCAAAAACAAGACAGACTATACACTTAATTTAGAATGCTCACTAATGAAAAGCAGATACAGAAAAAAGGCAAAACTGAATTACATTTTAACAGAATGTATACAGAACTTAAAGTGGAGGTTTCAAAAATTATTTCACCATACCAGTACTTAAGGAAAATCAAGTGAACACAACTTTTTGTCTAGTCTTACCTTTGATAAAAAACAGGTGAATAAAGGAATTTTAACTATATAAATTTGTTATTACTAAAAAGGCAGCTGAGAAAATTTAATATTTTGAACATACTTTTAAAAATGTAGTTATGATCCAAATATAAACTACTCTTTTCTTTTTTCCACTTTGGAAGAAATATGACTTTATACCCCTGGGCTGAATTTTCTGAAAGTTTAGTACAGATTATTTCTCCTTTTATTATGTACACATAATTGCAACCCCCCCCCTCAAAAAAAAACAAAAAACAAAAAACAAACAAACAAAAAAAAAAAATATATATATATATATATATATATATATATATATATATATATATATATATATATATATATATATATAGGGTCTATATTAAAATCTCAAAGTCTGACAATATCGAATATGATATTGTCGACATGAGAATACCAAAAGCGCACTACATCGAACATTTAAACGGAAAATCGCCATAGGGGAAGATTTCCATTTACTTCAATGTAGTGCATTCTCGAAGTTGGTATATTTAAGTAGGGGGGTGGGGGGTGGGGGGTGCAGGGGGCTTGCCCCCCTGCCTACACACTATTTATTTATTTATTTTTTAATTTACTATTTTTTTTTTTGGTTTCGATGGTTTAAGACTTTGATCACTAAAGTTCGATCTTTACTGATTCGAAGTTTTAAACCTTTGAGATTATAATATAGACCCATATACATATATATATATATATATATATATATATATATATATATATATACACACACACATATACATACATGGGTCTATTTCTTTCTGTCGAAATAACACATCACTGAAAAATAATTTATCGAGCACAGATGTATCAAAATGGACAGTACCAAAAGTGCAATTCACTGAAACTCATTTGTCTGATAATTAGGAAGGTTATACAAGTAGTATTGTACCTTTAAATGGAAGTTTTGTTATCCTTCCCATGTACTACGTTCCTTTCAGAAACATGGTGAATATGGTGTGCAGTATATAAAACTGCCAAATCACAACAGGGAGGTGACCTGATAGAGGAATTCATTTATTATTTAGAGAAGTCCGCTAAAACATGGAAGTATTCGTGCCCCAAGTTAAAAATCCCTGAAAAATGTAAAGGCGGAGCTGTAACAGTGTGTGTGAATATGGATGAGGAATTGATAAAGTCTGTTGCACATAACCACACAGGAGACCCATCTGATATAGAAAAATATGCTGTGTGTCACAGTTTGAAACAAAGAGCTGCACTGATCCATGATTCTGCTTGTGTAATTGTGGATGATGCAGTTGCATCTTCCTCAATAGACTTTTCACCCACGCTGCCGAGCAGAAGAGCTTTGCTGCAACAAGTGACGAGAGCTCGAGTGGAAAGTAGTGGGAGACCTGTAGGTAGCAGGATGTCTTTGTTAGACATTAATGTATGTGACTTCCCTTTGAAAGGTGGTTATTTTATGCAAACGACTATGCAATTCTGCAACAGACAATATAGTGATATTAAGACTCAGAAAAACCAAGAAACCAAAAGAATCGCGAACTTTCTGTTGCCACAGTAGATTACAGTAGTCTAGCTGACTCCACCCTACTGTTTTTTCCCTTTCTTCTTTTCTTAGCTGATTGTATTTGTTTCCTGGTAACAGGCCCAACCACAAGAGAGCACAGGAAGGTCACTGCACCTTCCGAAAGCGTTTCGCTAAAGTTATTTGAAGTTAATAAAAGCCTTCATTGGGATTGGTTTCCTGCTCAGTTTTGTGCAATATAGTGATATTATTTACTACTGTGCAGAATCTATCGGATTTGTCTGCATCAGATATCTGGATGATGGATGCACCTATTTTATTAAAGGGACTGTGTGTAGACAACTGTACACCATTCATTCATTAGTGAAGTATGGAGCGTACAGTAAGAGCATTCCTTTAGTGTATTGCCTTATGAGTAAAAAGTCTCTGAAATCTTAGAACTTTCTTTAGCATGGTTTATTTGACCTACTATTGAGTAATAGCTTGGAATGTCAAGTGTCTTACATTATGTGTGAGTTTGAAATTGCCACTTTAAAAGGTATTAGAATAAATATTATGAGGTTATGTGTAAGGGGTGCTTTTTCCATTTTGGCCTTAGCCTCTGGAGAAAAGTACAGAGCCTCAGTTTAGTGGCATCGCATAATTCATCTCTCTCATTTCAAGTTAGCAGTGAAAAGATTAGCAGCCTTAGCATTCCTGCAAGAAGGGGATGTAATTCCTAACTTCTACAAGTAAAGGGATACTTTTCCCATGGAAGGTAAAGAACTGCTCCGATATTTTACGGAATGGTATGTGCTAAGCAAACCAAGGACCTTTAGTACGAGATCCACTTTGCAGGTCAGATCTCCACCTCTCTTTCCAATTTCTTCCTGGAATGTCTCAATTTTAAATGATTTATTTTTGCCAAGGAGTCAAAATGTGGTTAAGGCTTGACACAGATGACCTAAATGTCTGACAAGGAAGCATGTCATGGATTTGTATAATGTTATATGTACTGTTGCTAGGAAACAAAACAGAGTTGATGAAATACAGCTATGTATGTCTGCAGCCTGCCCCTCGTCACCAAAGAAATGGCCACCACTATGATGTCAGTTGCAATTTAAAATGATATTTGACCACAGGGATGATTATACATGTCCAGAGTATGTGTCAGCCATTGCAAATTTGTTGAAGATTTGAGATCTTTGTCTGCATTAACACATTGGGAATATAATGGACTTTACACAATGGTTTAGTTTTTCCACAATTACTATTTTATCACTAGGTAAAGAAGGGGAACTTTTACACTACTGGAAAGTTTTGTGGTGTCACGTCACTTGGGAGATGTCTACCATATTCACAGTTCAGATTTTCGGTGATATGAGTTTTAGTGAAATGCACTTTCGGTACTGTGCATTTTCATACATCTGTGCTTGGTAAATTACTTTCGATGATGTGTTATTTTGACAGAAAGAAGTAGACTCATATATATATATATATATATATATATATATATATATATATATATATATGGGTCCTCTTCAAAATGTCGAATCTCCACAATATTGAATTGGAATTCACAGAGACGATTCCACCAAATATTCATTATTTCATTATATCAAACTCCCTGAGCACTGAAAACTAACCCCAGAAAAAAAAAACACTTGGCCACCATGGTGAACATTGCCCTTTCTTCACTGTAGTGCAATCTCAGAGTTGGAATATTTAGTTGGGGAGTGAAGCCCCCATTTGGAGGGTTTTCTTGTTTTGCTGTTGGTTGTTTTGTCCTGGTGGTTGAGTGGTTGTTTACACAGGGTTAGATTTTTATTGTTCTGGGAGTTCACTATAATGCAGATTCGGTGAAGTTGTCTCAATGAATTTGGATTAAATATTGTGGAGATTCAATGTTTTGAAGGAGAGCTATC
The DNA here is from genome assembly GCF_019279795.1 of Protopterus annectens. Taxonomy (NCBI): domain Eukaryota; kingdom Metazoa; phylum Chordata; order Ceratodontiformes; family Protopteridae; genus Protopterus; species Protopterus annectens. The sequence goes on along the minus strand of NC_056748.1, from coordinate 950,275,699 downwards.
TATACATATATATATATATATATATATATATATGGATAAATAGATATAGATAGATGTGAGGCACATTCGCCCCTATTCAAGGGCATTTGTGGAACACTGCCTGAACCAAGGTTAGGACCTCTTAGGTAAAGCTTATCAGCATTGAATAGTCTTAACCCTGCACCCTGTACTTCTATTTTTTTTTTTTTTAGAAAACTGCGAAACATGTATTTCCAACTAATTTTAATTTTTGAGAGCATAGTTTCAATATATTATTTAAGTGCCACTACATTATGAACTGGTACACTGTCTTTACACTCAGTACAGGTAAACTGTTTGGTTAAGTGGTTAGTTCAGAGTCATACAGTAGGCAAATGGAGGTTGCAGGAATTAAACACTGGACTGAAGGGAGCAGCTAGTTAACAGCTCATAGCCATAAGCATCTGCACTAACTGTTAGACATTCCACTATGAAAGATGATTTCATACAGTAACAGTACAAATTTTCCACACAGCAGTTATAATATTAATTTATTTTATTTTTTTTTCTAATGGAGCTGCATAAAACAGTGTCACATTTTATGAGACAGTTCCATAAACTGAGAGTACTGATCCCTCTCAAACTATATTTATTGTGACAGTCTGATATAGATGTCTTTAGTTCCATGAATACATCTGATGTAACTTTAGCAACTTGTACTTAAGTGTAAAACCTACAAAATGTTCATTTATTTAGACTTCATGAATATAGCAGCAAGCACATTTAAAATCTGGATTTTTTAATATCTCAAAAGGGGAGCATTTCAGTTTATTATACGCTGCTTTGTCAAATCTTTAAAATCACTGTTGTTACATCACTTTTTCATATTAACATAATTTCATGATGGCAACGTGCTTTGACACAGGTACTGTACTCGAATCGAGGTTATGTGACTTGAAGTAGAGTAAAAAGACAGGTTTTTTTTTCCTTCAGTGTCCCTTGTACTATGACATTGGACAACCTTAGAGGTATATTCTGATACTAGGAGGCAGATACTCGCATTTGGGGAGCAGGGTAAAACAATTCCATAGTAGTATTTTGCAGGGTTATGATTTGTGATTTATTAACTTTGGACTTTGCATTGTTAGATTGACTTAGTTGCAATGTTTTGCATCTCAGATAAGAGAGACATGCTGCATCATAGAAAAAAAGCATGTGTAACCCTTGACAGAAGGACTATTTTATACCAAAATGCAACATCAAATAACTTTGATGGGAGGAGTGCTTTATATAAACATGCAGTGCAAGTATTCGGTTAGAAGGACTATTTTTTGTCAAAATACAAAGTACATAAAAACTATAGATGTCAATTTTATAAGCACAATAAGGGATTTTGGGGTGACTAGAGATTATTGCTTACCAAGGATTTTTTGGGGCGTTCATATTAGGGCACATACCTTATAAAACACGACCCCAGAAATGCTATAATATCTGTAACAGAGCATACCCTTTTGTGCCTTATTTGTTTTGTGTTTGCATTTCTCAGAATGAGATATCCCTCAATAACATGTAAAAGTTAAACTAATATGACAGTTTAAAGTGTTAGCAAAATATAACTACACATGCCAAAATAAATGTTATATTTATAATACAATGATATAAATATGTAAAAGCACACGTTCTATAAAAATATAAAAAGCACACGCTCTAGCAGTAAGAAAGTGCTAACTTGATTTTGTATACTTATGGCTTTAGATAATAAACATATGTAAATTTAATTTCAGACCATCATTTACTTAATCTGGTAGCTTACTTTAAGTGCTTCATAATGTAACAATGCAATAATATGAATGCAAATACAGACTTATTTGTTTGGGATTTCAAGTGGATTTCTATTTGAAGGTAGGGATCAAACTTAGAAAGGGTGGCTACTAGTTTTATTTATTTACGTATTTTTTTAATGGGGTCAGAGAGGAAGATTTTCAAGACATAATTGAAAGCAAAGATGGTTGCATTGTTAATGTTAAAATAAGGAAATGAAGGTTTATAGACAAACGTAAGTTTTAAAAGGCAGTGCAAGGATTGTGAAAGAAGTTATACTGAAATCATTGCAGGCTATACAAAAACTGATTGTAAATTAACAGGAGATTGTTGATCACTGCAGGTGTGTTTTTTGGATATAATGGGAGAGCAGGGACATAAAGAACAATTTTTCAACACAAGGAAGGATTTGATACAGCTTATTTTATTTTATGTTTGGAATAATGGAAAACAGGGTTTGAGAAAAATGTATAATGGGTAGGTGAAACATTGTTTGGGAATCCTAGAATGGACCTGGTGATAGTCAATGCAAGAGCATTAGAGACAATAGTCTAAGAGAGTAGAAAATACATGGTTGTCTAGCACCACCTGGACTAGATTGATGATAATGGAGGATTTAATTGGAAAGGTTAAAAAGTGTTAGAAAACAGAAAGAGATTATGCTCTTAACTTCTTTGGAGGTATGTGCTGCTACATCTAAGACTGTCAAATAAGTACTTGAGGGAATGTTGAAGGAATTGGGAGGTCTAATGATAAGATAGTTCTACAGTATAATATGTACCAAATGATGGTCAGGGTGTGGACATGAAAGGAGTGTGGGTAGCTGTACCTATTACAGTATAGGACAAGTGAGATGATTAGAATTAGTCATGCACAAGACTTTAGAAGATGTTGTGGTGAATAACTATAACAGAATGGGGTAGGAAGATAGCCAAGAATATAGAGTTAGCTTGACAGATCTCTAGTAGGGAGAGCAGACTTTACATGATCTACAGGTACTGGATGGCTGGGAAGCAGTTCTAAGGAAGGATAGCACCAGGCCAGTTTTAATACATTATGTTAAAATAGATAACTTAAGAAAACAGTAAGTGGCATTCATAGTCATTACAGGACAGGTAAGCAGCAATTCATAGAGGCCACTTATGCTAATGAAGGATGGCCATGAGTAAACCTAAGCAAATTAAGTGATAATGAGATATAAATAAATTATGTAAAATGGCATATGCAAATGAAGTGATAATGAGATATAAATAAATTATGTAAAATGGCATATGCAAATGAAGTGATAATGAGATATAAATAAATTATGTAAAATGGCATATGCAAATGAAGTGATAATGAGATATAAATAAATTATGTAAAATGGCATATGCAAATGAGGCTTCTTGAAGATGATGACACTTGAGGCTAGCCTTGCTATTTCCTGTTATGAGCTGTTGTCTAAGCTGAGCAAAAAATAAATGTGGCACTCACAGACCAAGAAGGCAGAGATGTAAGCAAAGAATATCCTATTATAATTTTGATAATCAGGAGATACTAGATATGCTTAGAGTGAAGATGGATATTATAAGGGTCTTACAAGTATGACCTCCATAGGGGCACTGGGAGAATACATGGATTATCTATTCCTTTGGATAATAAGGAATGTGTAGTTCTCACCATACTTGCCATGGGGAGTGTCCACAAACAGATTGGGGAAACAGGTATTTCTCAGGCTTTTGCCTCAAGGATATTGCAGCAGTTCTTGGATGTACTCTTGCCATGTGTGGACCAGTACATCTATTGTCTAGCAGCAGCTTAGGACCAAACCAGGATTATGTGTACTTTTTATGGGGAGGCATGTTTCCCCTGAGGTACTCAGTGCAATAGATTGCACCCATGTTGCAATCTGCTCCACAGGGTGAATGATACTGCAGTAGGAAGGGGTACCATTCCACCAGTTGCCAGGTAGTGTGTGATTTATGGGGGTGCATCAACTATGGTTCTGCCCAGTATCCTGGCAGTGCACATGAGCACACAATTCCCATATATGGCACACTATCTCATTCTATCACCTGTTCCTGCAAGATATAATTGCCCAGTGGTTATCTTGTTGGTAAGTGGAAAACTTTTTCTCTTTTTTTCCTATTTATTTAAGTAGCTATCCCTGCTAAAATGTATTGTTGAATACTAAACCATTTTTTTTGTTTTGTTTCCCCCTTTTCTCTCTCTTATTTTTCTTTCAGTCGGTGCTTGATATCCACTTCACCCATGGCTTATGACACAAGAGAGAAACCCAAGGGGATCTGCAGAAGAGAACATTACTAAAGCCCTGCCCCAGATCTGCACTGTCACTGAGAGTGTTACTGGCCTCCTGAAGAGTCATGGAAGTGTATGGATGAGTCTGGGGATGTTCATTAGTATGACCCAACTACTGTATGCAGGATGGTCACTGCATCTTGCATTCTGCACAACATGAACATGCACTGGTCAGGTGGTGAAGTGACCCATGCTGATATTGCATGTCCCAGTCCCTGTCCTAATACGATTAATAATGACCATCCTGCAGCAGTAGTAAGGGACTCCATGTAGCAGGTTCATGTATGTCATATGGCTGTGCAGATAAAGAAATGGTATGTAGTCCAGAACTATGGAACCTGACATTCAAATTAGTGTTTCCTTTCTTGTAAGAAACACAGAGTATGCATTCAGTGTTATCTGTGGGCTATGCTGTGTGGCGCATGTCACTGTTCATCTGACATTTCTTCTCATCTTTACATTTTTTTTTATTTCATATTATTGTTGGTAAAAGTCAAGAATGAGTACTCACTGACTCAAGTTCAGTGATGTTACAAGGCATCACTTAAGGAATAATTACATTTCAACTGTTTTGCACAATAACTTCTAGTCAGCTAATGTACCTAATTATGCACATACTGAATGTCATGAAGTGGTGCAATTATCAAAAAGTGTTATTTCAGTATTTACCATGCGTTCATATATTGCAATTAAATTATTTTATTTTATTTATTTTATTTTATTTTACATTTGTTGACCGGGCTAGTCTAACTGGATACATGTCCATTTTCAGTAGAGGCCCGGGGAGAAAAGCTCCAGGAATCATACAGAGTTAGTCTAGGTTAAGACAGAGCCATTATAAAAAACAACAAATTGTTACATAGATGTATTATAAAAACATTGATAGAGGGTAATACAGAAACAATATAAAAAACATCAATTGTTAAGAATGACATTATAAAAACAAATATATATATATATATATATATATATATATATATATATATATATATATATATATATATATATATTTATTTATTTTTTTTTTTTGAGTATATTTCTCAGTGTAGATAAAAATAACTAGGGGTTTGTGTACAAAACAAATTATGTAGAAACAGAGAGAGGGAGGAAAAGTATAGGATGTAGGATGAAATGTTAGAGTAGGGGAGAGAAGTTAGTCAGGGTTAGTGCAGGAGCATAACCAGTGTTGATTAAAAAATAGCCTTAGATTCATAAATGAAAAGATTGTTGCTGGCATCCCTTATGAAGGGTGTCTGACTATCTTCTTTATCTTTCTGTCCTTGCCTTGCAACCTGATATAGTTTATTTGTGTCAACTACTAAGTCACTTTTCAGAAGCTGATTGAGTGCCTCTCATGCCCTGTTCTTTGCCATTGCAACTCCTTTCTTAGCTTCTTTGTTAGGCAGCCAGTATTCTTTGCTAGCCTGGTCACTATTTTCTATCTCCCACTTTTTCCTGCAGTCCTTCACCACCAGCTCTCCTTATGTACCTTATTTCCCTACCTGACTCTGCCACATATCTGTTCTGTAGTCCTCACATGGCTCGGCCACATATCTGTTCTGTAGTCCTCACACGGCTCGGCCACATATCTGTTCTGTAGTCCTCACAAATGCAGTTTTGAGGCGCTGCTATTCTTCTTCAACTCCACCTATTTCATGCATGTTGAGCCAACAAAACATCCACACTACTGCAGTGCTTCCCAGTTAAATCCTAATGGCACCATAGTTAAAGATTTCCTCGGTGATCACTGATGATTTTATTTTATTTTTTATTATTTTTATTTAAGTGTGATGACTGGGGATGTCTACTAGGCCAAGAAGAGCCCATTTTCAGTGGAGGCCTGGAGAGAAAAGCTCCACAATAATTGCAAGTTACATTTCACATGTTACACAAAGACATAGTTCATACAGCTAATTAAACATTTACAGATACGCTCCATGATATTTGCAATTGGCTTGTCACAATGTTACAAAAATGAAAAGACATAATTCAATACAGAAAGTTCAACATTTACACAAAGTGAATATTTTTGTTATAAACTCAATTGTAGGTTTAACATTTCAAATTGCTAATGATTTCCATTGCTGCTGTACCCCCCAGTTAAATCCTAATGGCATCGTAGTTAACGATTTCCTCAGTAATCACTGATGATTTCCATTGCTGCTGTAAGGATTTTCAGTTTACAAATGACAGTTTTACAGAATTCAGTAAATCCATTGTAATATGCCCATTATATCAGTAAAACAAACATTACTTGAAGTGAACACACTAACTTTACATAATTTGAAATGTTTTATGTTGATTCACAATATTTCTACTATTTTTCCTTACTCTAAAAAGTCCCCAGTTTCTTAAGTCATTTGCTGCCGAACTTGAGTCATCGCAAGTTAATATGACAAAGTTAAACTTTTTGAAGTAACTTCTGGTCCATGTACATGTTTGTATGCAAATTAGGTCCATCCCTATGAATAACAGTAATATATGAATGTGTACAACCATTTATGCAAGTAAATCAGTCTCAGCTACTTATGAACACGGCCTCAAGTTCACATGAACATGCTGCAAAAAGTGGTGGAGTCTGCATCAGTCTCTAGCATGACACGGGAATGCATGGACAGCTTCAGGTATGCTCAAAGCTTACTTCTTCTTCTTTCAGCTTTTTCCCGGTTAAGGGTCGCCACAGTGGATCATCTGTCCGCTCATGATTGGCAGCGGAGTTTTACGGTGTCGAGTTCCCAGCCCAGTGCCCAACCTTCCACAGAAGGCACACACATGCACACACTCACACCTAGGCCCAATTTAGAGTGTCCAGTCCACCTACTGCATGTCTTTGGGATGTGAGAGGAAACGGGAGCACCCGGAGGAAACCCACACGACCACAGGGAGGACATGCAGACTCTACATAGAAGGCACCCCAGCTGAGAATCGAACTGGAGAACCTCTTGCTGTGAGGCAGCAATGCTAACCGCTGCACCACCGTGGCCGCCCTATGCTCAAAGCTTAATGTGCTTAGGAAAAAAAGAAAAGAAATGGAGACATGCATATGTAAGTTTGCACAACCGTGAAGTGTAATCCCAGGCCATCTTCCATCATCGGGCATACATTACACCTCAAAGCACTCATCATTTACTAACAGGGGCAAGCCACACAAAGAGGAATATTTATTTTTTTCAGAAATCCCCCCCCCATAAAAAAAAAACATTAATACACTGTATGAAGCATGTATAAATGACAACCAGGTGTAATACTCCAAAAGGGCAACTATGGCAATGCAAAGCAGCCGTAGGAATCATAAGCAACATAAAACACGTGATGATCGCATACTGACTTTAGCTACAATATAAATGAAATCTGAATGTATTCCTTTTAAAAAATGTAGGTGACAAAACATTTTGGTAAAAACAAACATGCAAATAATAACAAGTCCAGGTATAATGCTCATGCAGGTTAACTGGGTTTGGCTAATTTGCTATATCACTCTAAAGGGAGTGGCACTAAACCTGCAAACCCAAACTCTACTGGCACTTCTAATGCTGGCAGCATCTGTGAAATTGCAAGACTGCACTCAGCTCACAAGCTCATTGGATAAGGAGCCCAATATTATGTTCCACCTCTTTAGTGACTCTTACCTGGATAAGATCCAGGTGTGCATAAGGGAGGAGAGAGTGGAAAAACAATAGACATCTGACAGGAGTTGGGTAAGCACCTGTCATCTACTTTGGCCATCAATGTTGTCACAGATTCTATGGGCTACAAAAGCTTAGGCCTGACCAGCTGGCTGTGCCGGTTAACCAGGTAGTAGAGAGAAGACCAAAGTTCTATAGCAAGTATAACCTTTATTTTGGTCATATTAAAGATAAAAATGAAGTAGAAGAATATTCCAGAACTGAAGATACTTGGTAGAAGAAATGCATGTCACTGCAAATATGTATTGTATTATAATACTGGAAAACAAGGCATAAACATATCTGTAAACAGAGGTGTGTCTGAATACAAATATATGCAATGTTTATGTAATAACATACTTGCCTGTATAAATACTAATGTTATGCATGTATGAGTAAAGACATTTATGCACACTTGGATCCATGCATCCATCTACAACCCCTTTTCCCATTATTGTACATGGGTTCAGGGTGTCACTTCAACAGTCACAATCATTTAGCGCTAAAGTTCCCACCATCAGGTTGCTAAATTAGATATACATCTGCAACAGTACACTTGCAACTATTTTTTGTTGTATATAAATATGTGTATTTATACAGAAACCAAAAAAAAATGTATTGCCACATAATTTAATTTACAGTGTTGTATTACCATAGTACGTAGTTAATGTATATGTAGACCAGTTTTATAAAGTAAGGATTTGGCTTGTGTAAGCCAGAAAATATTTATAATATAATAAGTATACAAGACAGTCATTTCTTCAACAATGTTAAGTTCATGTACAAGATGTCGGAAGTCACAGTCAGGCATCACAGCGTAGTCAGAGTGGAGATGGGGGAAGAATATCATTATCATTGTTGCATTATCAAGTGAATGACCAACATATAGTGAGAAGTGACCAGTTGTTTTACTTCTGTATGCGTTATATGCTTACAGAAATTAGGCAGTAAGCTATCAAAGCACACATTAGTGTACTGAAGTATATGTAGTGCAGCCATCTGTAACACAAACAGCTTTTTTTATTTAAGCTTTATGTGAAAGGAACAGAAAACTTCCTTGAATTGCTATTTTTTTCTGTGTACACAGCTTCTGCCTAAACAAAATTCACAGACTGTTACATGTAAACCATAACATTTTCAAGTAGAACCTAGACTAAAAGGGCATGAAAAGGTTTCAGATAACATCCTTCACACAAGCAGACAAGCTATGTACACAAATAAAAGTGTAACTCCCATTAAAAGAGAGATTGGCAAAGTATGAGAATTCAGATATTAATAAAAATTTAAACAAATGCATACTCAGTAAGTACTGCAGAGAATGAAATGCCTTGCATAGTAATAGTTATATCAGTAATGTTAACAAAAACAAAAGCAGCCATTTGTAAGTGTGAATAAAGTAATAAATGCAGTATTCTGTCCTTAAATGATTTCACTGATATATAAAAGCAAGCATTTATAAAGCATAGTAACTGAAGGCCTACAGGGCTTTCAATGCATTACTGTAACCAAACGTAAAAGGAATGTCAATATAAAAATGCAGTATGCTGTCCTTAAATGATTTTATTAATGTATATAAGCAAGTATTTAGAAAGGATGGTAACTGAAGGCCTGTAGTGCTTTTAGTACATTACCGTCCTAATGTAAAATGTATGTCACTATGTAAAGGAGTAATGCTGTCTTTAAAAGACTTTATTACATGTACGTATTTATAAAGGGGAGTTTAGTTGTTAGTATTGAGACTGCAAAATGTAAACCCACCAAAGCTTGATAACAATACACTTGGTTCTTCCCAAGTGTGCATAAACACTTCCTATATCATTGATTACAGGTATCTATAAACATTTCTCCCTTCATTCTTGTCAAGTATATAACAACTTCCCACATCAGTGTTTCCATGTATGCATAAACACTTCCTGTACATTTTGTTTTAGTTCAAGAAAGATTTATACCAAAAAACAAGTTTTAACACAAGAAATGTAATGCTGTGTATCATTGTTTGAATTTATTGTGTGTATTTTCTCTTTGTCTATCCTTACCCCATTTTCTCTCTTTTGCTTATTTTATTTATGGATTCCTTTGTCCTTTTTTATTTTCTTTCTGTCCTATTTTTTTTTTCAGATCCAAAGTCATCATCAGCAGCCAAAGTACGTACCTGCAAGGATGTCCTCATAGGCTTGGGATGGTGGCAAAAGTCCTGCAGGTACCCTGGAATGTGGAAGCCTCACTGAGAGGGGTTTTGGGACTCTGTTGAGGACGTGGTGGAGCAGGTCATGGACAGATGGCTTCAGCGAGTTGAGGCCTCTGCTCAGTGGGTTGAAGACTCGCTGCCCCAGTTGTGCTGACTGCTGGGCATCCACAGCTTTCTGTCCCCTCAACATTAGCATCTTCCACTGCAGCACCATCTGGCAGTGGAAACATTTGAAGCACTGTGGACTGGGGACTCATGCTGGTCCCCACTCATTGTCACCTCCTCTTCACTTATCCTCTCTCCTAAACCCTATTACCTACTTCCAACCCACACTACTCTCTTATAACAAAAGTGAAAGCATGGGGGAGGGGCCATTCCCTGCTAGAACCATAGTACCCCTCCTCTTTCACCTCCTCCCAACACAACCTTCTTGATTTGGTCCTGTTTTGTCTCCCCTTTTTCAGTTTTTCCTGTCTCCTCCTTTCTATTTTTTAAAGGAATCAAGAAGATGTCTACATACGAATACCCTTTTATAAATATAATAATCTCCTTTATTTTGTAAAGTATTAATAATAAAAGCTGCACAATCTGCCATCTGCATTTCAATCTACCACTTGCCGTAAGTATGCCAAGTATGAAGGCACATAACACTGTCCATCCTCAATATCCAAATACACAGGAAGCCTATAGCTTTCATGTTGTCCTTTGCATGTATGTAATGCTTGTGTTTAGGTACTTTACACTTTTGCTGTAAGTGGGTGTAGGTTTCAAAATGCCTTTACTGTCCTTAGTCAGCATGAATAACCTGAGCTACATTTATTTGCATATAAATGTAATGGCGCTCTTCACTGATGTCCACTATGGAGCTACAAAGTCTCAGACTATGAGTACCACTGAATATGTTTCAATAGCTGCAATCCTGAAGTGCAGGTCATTAGTAAACATATTAGAAAGACTATAGATGAAGAAATGTCATGTTTGGGTGATTTGTCAGGCACAGATCAGTTTAACACTTTAGATCAGAAGATTATATGAGAATTAGAGAAACTGCATCTGATCAGTCAGTGACATACTTTCTATTATGACACATTTTATTTATTTGTGTATCTTTACCAGGAATGTTAAACTTTGCAATGGTACATATTTTCAATGGAGGCCTGGGATAATAGCTCCAATACTGACAAAATTAAGAGAATCACAGACATAGATAACATAAGTAATAGAAACAATTTAATATAGCTGCTATAGGAAGTTAAAGACAATGATTTACTGACAAAGGCATTCAAACGGGATAACATAGTTGCTATTTGGAAAAAAAAATAGAATGGTTAACTAACAAAGACATTATAACATTGTGCAGGATACTAAGTATACTGAATAAGATGGATGAAGCTGTAGAACGGGAGGGCAACATTGGTAAATTAAACTTGGAGAAGACAGAAGATAATGGTATGTAGACAGGGAGATGAAGATGCAACAAATGGATGGTATGAGTAGATACTATTAATGAGTGTGTGTGTGTGTGTGTGTGTGTGTGTGTGTGTGTGTGTGTGTGTGTGTGTGTGTGTGTGTGTGTGAGTGTGTGTGTGTGTGTGTGTGTGTGTGTGTGTGTGTGTGTGTGTGTGTGTGTGTGTGTGTGTGTGTATATATATATATATATATATATATATATATATATATTTATGTAGATATGAACCCAGACACTGGGGATGCACAAGCCAGTGCATTTCTTTGTGTCGGTCCCAAGCCCAGATAAATGGGGAGGGTTGCGTCAGGAAGGGCATCCAGCATAAAACCTCTGCCTAATGACTTATGCGGACAGCATTTCATATTTCCATACCGGATCGGTTGAGGCCCGGGTTAACAATGACCGCCACCAGTACTGTTAGCCATCAGGGTGCTGGTGGAAATTGGGCTACTGTTGGCCAAAGGAGAAGAGGAGGGGGAAGGCATGCCTGAAGGCAGGAAGAGAGGAGGAAGGTTAGGAGTGTAGTAGTGAGGGTAGGAACTTTGAATGTTGACAGTATGACTGGTATAGGGAGAGAGCTAGCTGATATGATGGAGAGAAGGAAGGTTGATATATTGTGCATGCAAGAGACCAGATGGAAGGGAAGTAAGTCCAGGTGTATAGGATGAGGGTCCAAATTGTTCTATCATGGTGTGGATGGCAGGAGAAATGGGGTAGGGGTTATCTTAAAGGAACAGTATGCCAAGACTGTTTTGGAGGTGAAGAGAGTGTCTGATAGAGTGATGTTTATGAAGCTTGAAACTGATGGTGTAATGATGAATGTTGTTAGTGCATATGCTCCACAAGTTGGGTGTGTGATGGATGAGAAAGAAAAATTTTGGAGTGAGTTGGATGAAGTGGTGGTGAGTGTACCCAAGGGTGATAGACTAGTGATTGGAGCGGACTTCAATGGGCATATTGGTGAAGTGAACAGAGGGGGTGGGGAAGTGATGGGTAGGTATGGTGTTAAGGAGAGGAATGCAGAAGGTCAGATGATTACAGATTTTGCGAAAGGATGGACATGGCTGTGGTGAATACGTATTTTTAGAAGAGGGAGGAGCATAGAGTGACGTACAAGAGTGGAGGAAAATGCACACAGGTGGATTATATCCTATGTAGTAGGGCCAGTCTGATGGAGATTGGAGACTGTAAAGTGGTGGCAGGGGAAAGTGTAGTTAAGCAGCATAGAATGGTGGTCTGTAGGATGACGTTGGTGATCAAGAAGAGGAGGAGGAGTGCGAAAGCAGTGCCAAGGATTAAATAGTGGAAGTTAAAAAGGGTGATTGTGAGGTGGAGTTCATTGAAGAGTTAAGACAGGCACTGGGAGGCAGTGAAGAGTTACTAAATAGCTGGGTAACTACAGCAGAGCTAGTAAGGGAGACTGCTAGAAAGGTGCTTGGTGTGACATCTGGACAGAGGAAGGAGGACAAGGAGACCTGGTGATGGAATGAGGAAGTACAGGAGGGTATACAGAGGAAGAGGCTGGCAAAGAAGAAGTGGGATTGTCAAAGAGATGAAGAAAGTAGACATGAGTATAAGGAGAAGAGGTGCATGGCAAAGAGAGAGGTGGTGAAGGCTAAGGATAAGGCATATGGAGAGCTGTATGAGAAATTGGACACTAAAGAGGGAGAAAAGGACCTGTACCGATTGGCTAGACAGAGGGACAGAGCTGGAAATGATGTGCAGCAGGTAAGGGTGATAAAGGATAGTGAGGGAAACATACTCACAAGCAAAGAGAGTGTGTTGAGTAGATGGAAAGAGTACTTTGAGGGGCTGATGAATGAAGAGAATGAGAGAGAAAGAAGGTTGGATGATGTGGGGATAGTGAATCAGGAAGTGAAACAGATTAGCAAGGAGGAAGTAAGGACAGCTATGAAGAGGATGAAGAATGGAAAGGCTGTTGGCCCAGATGACATACCAGTGGCAGCATGGAGGTGCTTAGGAGAAATGGCAGTAGAATTTTTAACCAAATTGTTTAATGAAATTTTGGAAAGTCAGAGGATGCCTGAGGAGTGGAGAAAAAGTGTTTTGGTGCCTATCTTTAAGAATAAGGATGATGTGCAGAGCTGCAGTGACTACAGAGGAATAAATTTGATCAGTCACAGCTTGAAGTTATGGGAAAGAGTAGTGGAAGCTAGGTTAAGAAGGGACGTGATGATTAGTGATCAGCAGTATGGTTTCATGCCAGGAAAGAGCACTACAGATGCAATGTTTGCTCTGAGAGTGTTGTTGGAGAAATACAGAGAAGGTCAGAAGGAGTTGCATCATGTCTTTGTGGACTTAGAGAAAGCATATGACATGGTGCCTAGAGAGGGGTTGTGGTACTGTATGAGGAAGTCAGGAGTGGCAGAGAAGTATGTAAGAGTGGTACAGGATATGTACGAGGGTAGTGTGACATTGGTGAGGACTGCAGTGGGAGTGACAGATACGTTTAAGGTGGAGGTGGGATTACATCAAGGATCAGCTCTGAGCCCTTTCTTATTTGCAGTGGTGATGGACAGGTTGACAGATGAGATCAGACAGGAGGCCCCGTGGACTATGATATTTGCAGATGACATTGTGTTCTGTAGTTAGAGTAGGGACCAGGTTGAGGAGACCCTGGAGAGGTGGAGATATGCTTTAGAGAGGAGAGGAATGAAGGTCAGCAGGGCTAAAACAGAATATATGTGTGTAAATGAGAGGGAGGGTAGAGGAATGGTGAGGATGCAGGGAGTAGAGTTGGTAAAGGTGGATGAGTTTAAGTACTTGGGATCAACAGTTCAGAGTAATGGTGAGTGTGGAAGAGAGGTGAAGAAGAGAGTACAGGCAGGGTGGAATGGGTGGAGAAGAGTATCAGGAGTGATTTGTGACAGACAGGTACCAGTAAGAGTGAAAGGAAAGGTCTACAAGAGGGTAGTGAGACCAGCTATATTATAAGGGTTGGAGACGGTGGCATTGACAAAAAGGCAGGAGTCAGAGCTGGATGTGGCAGAGTGAAAGATGTTAAGATTTGCACTGGATGTGACTAGGATGGACAGGATTAGGAGTTATTATATTAGAGGGTCAGCTCAGGTTGGACAGTTTGGAGACAAAGCGAGAGAGGCGAGATTGCGTTGGTTTGGACATGTGCTGAGGAGGGATGCTAGGTATATTGGGAAAAGGATGCTAAGGATGGAGCTGCCAGGTAAGAGGAAAAGAGGAAGGCCTAAGATAAAGTTTATGGATGTTGTGAGAGAGGTTGTGGTTGGTGTGAAAGAGCAAGATGCATAGGACAGGAAGAAATGGAAATAGATGATCTGCTGTGGCGACCCCTAACGGGAACAGCTGAAAGAAGATGATGATGATAAAGATATATATATATATATATATATATATATATATATATATATATATATATGTGTATATATATATATATATATATATATATATATATATATATATATATATGTAGGTCTACTTGAAAACACTGACATGCCAAATCACCAACGTTAAGAACACCGAGACCGGAAGATCGACAACTGAGATGACCGACAGTTTAAATGCACAAAACTTCACATGCCCGACAAACCACAATCCCGACAATCAACAAAACAAAACAAATACCTTTTTTGAAAAAAACACACACAACACAAGCACACCAAAAACCTTACAAACCTACACTGAACCTTACATACACAACTATCTATGCACTAACCTTAACCCAAACCCTAACCCTAAGGTCCATCACTATCGCACACTCACTTAACCCGCGCCCTAACTCACTTAACCCACCCCTTACTCTAAAGTCTGTCACTATCGCACACTTACCTTAACATGTCAGTGTTCTCAGCATCGGGCTTTTAAACTGTTGGTCATCTCAGTTGTTGATCTTATGGTCTCGGTGTTCTCGTCGTCGGTGTTTTGGCATGTTGGGGTTTTCAATTAGACCTATACATATATATATATATATATATATATATATATATATATATATATATATATATATAGATATATATATATATAGGTGTACTTTCCTACAACAAAAATTCACTTTTTCGAAATGGGAAAGTACATCCCCACTTAAGCGAAAGTGCACTTTAACGAAAGTGCACTTTTGCTTAAGCTCACTAAACCGAACCTACAGCACCACAATGGAGGACATTGAAAAACGGGCTATGTCCTCCACTGTGGTGCAATAGTCATGGACCTTAGAGTTAGGGCACTGGTCAAGGTAAGGGGATAGCCCTTCTAACTATCTCCTTACCCTAACCCATGCCATAACCCTAAGGTCTGTGATTATCGCCCCACAGTGGAGGACATAGCCCAATTTGGAATGTCTTCCACTGTCGGGCGGTAGTCAACAACCTTAGGTTTAGGACAAGGGTTAGGGTAAGGGGATAGCTAGTAGGGCTATCCACTTACCATGACCCGTGCCCTAACCTTAAGGTCTGTGACTGCTAACCCGTTCGATCTAGCGGGTTCACAAAAGTGCACTTTCATGAAAGTGCCTTTCGCGTTAGTGTGGGTGTACTTTTGAAGTTCAAAGTAGTGAACTTTCATTCTTCAAAAGTGCACCCATAGATATATATATATATATATATATTCTTACTGAAATTGGTACACCTTGTTTGCTGTAGCATAGGCTAGATCCAGGCCTACTGAATCTAGCTTTGTTTGTATAACTTGAGCACTAATCCAGGCATTCTTTAAAGTATTCAGTTGTATTTATTACTGCTTGGTAGTAACTTGATTAAAGTGTAGCTATCATTCTAAATCTTTTGGATTAAGCACTTGGGCTTCAGGCCAGTTGTTTTACATTAAGACGGTTTGTAGTCTGCACTGTAGTGGCAGAACAGGTAGCTTACATCCTTCTAAGTTGGGAACTACTGATTGAGGGCTCAGTGTCTGTTATTCTAAAAGTGTATTAATTCTGGTTTAAGCACTTGGGCGTCAGATCAGTTATTTTACATTAAAAGGGTTCATGGTCTGCACTCTTGTGGGAGGAGAGGCTGGACTCTGCCCTTCTGAGCTGGGAATTTCTGGTTAAAGGCTTATAGTGCCTGCATATTTGAACTGCTTCTTACTGAAATTGGTACACCTTGTTTGCTGTAGCATAGACTAGATCCAGGCCTGCTGAATCTAGCGTTGTTTGTATAACTTGAGCACTAATCCAGGCATTCTTTAAAGTATTCAATTGTATCTATTACTGCTTGGTAGTAACTTGATTAAAGTGTAGCTATCATTCTAAGTCTTTTGGATTAAGCACTTGGGCTTCAGACCAGTTGTTTTACATTAGGAAGGTTTTTGGCCTGCACTGTGGTGGCAGGACAGGTAGCTTACATCCTTCTAAGTTGTGAACTGCTGATTGAGGGCTCAGTGTCTGTTATTCTAAAAGTGTATTAGTTCTGGTTTAAACACTTGGGCTTCAGGCCAGTTATTTTACATTAAGAAGGTTTGTGGTCTGCACTCTTATGGGAGGAGAGGCTGGACTCTGCCCTTCTGAGCTGGGAATTTCTGGTTAAAGGCTTATAGTGCCTGCATATTTGAACTGTTTCTTACTGAAATGTGTACACATTGTTTACTGTAGCATAGACTAGATCCAGGCCTGCTGAATCTAGCTTTATTTGTATGCTTGTTTGTTTGCTTATTTCCCTGAAACGCTAATTCCACCTAAAACGAGGGTTTTCAGTGCTTCTGTGGATCCTTAGTGATATCTGCATTGCTTACTGTACTTATTTCCTTGTTTCACTTGAAAGAAAGTTACTGTTTGTCGTTTTTGCATTTAAGTTACCTGTAACACATTGCATTTAAGTTACCTGGCACTTGCTCACTAAAGCAATTATATAAGTCAGCACTAAAATATTAAAAGCACTACACACCCTCACAAACTCCCCTTGAGTACCGCATTCCCCATTGGCCCTTTTTTTTAAATTATAAAGGAATTCCCAGTACTATTCTAGCATGTCCAAAGGTCAGTTGTCAATCTCCTCTCTGGTCCAGCTGGTGAATCTGGGAATCTTGAGGCAATGTTACAACTGCCTCATGTACACAGACAACCCTCTCCTCCTCCCAACAAATTCCAACACATGTGAGAGATGCAACCATATAGCCATACTGGAGGCTAAGCTCTCTCAACTCAGTACTGGCGAAACCAGTCAGGAGGAGAAGGAAACCACACTCACTACAATTCCAGTCTCACATAGACCTACCATGACAGCAAACCAAACACATAAACACACAAAAACATACTCGGAGGCTCTAAATAAAAATCTGCCTAAGCAGCAGAAACCTCCAAAGCATACACCCAAGCAACCGCTACCCCAAAACAAAACACGTGCAACACATAGCTCACAAAGCCAGTGTGCCGAACAGTCACAGCTCTTAAGGCCAAACAACACACCTGATACACTTGTAATAGGTGACTCTGTTGTCAGGCACACTGACGTCCCGCTCACCAGGCTGAACAAGGAGAAGGTCACGGTGAGCTAACTGTCGGGCGCTAGGATCCGCCACATAACACAAGCACTCAGGTCACTCCAAGGCAAGTACAAATATGACTCAGTCATTGTCCATGCTGGTGTGAATGACCTGAGATGTACCTCCCTAGACTACATGAAAAGAGACATAGAGGAGATCTCTGAGCATGTAGCCCAAGCTGGTATGACCCTGACCTTGACTAGCATCTTACCCTCACCAAGAATGATGCCACAATATGAAGACAAGATGATCAATTTCAACAATTGGCTTAAGTATTGGTGTCATTCAAAGGGGATCCAATGCCTGTCAGCCTGGGATGACATGCTCAACAAGCCACGATGCTTCGCTAGGCACGGCTTGCACCTGTCACCCCTGAGCATTCAGATATTGGCAAAGGCTCTTGCTACCCCCATAGTGCCTTTTTTAGGCAAGGCTCAAAAGACAAACCCACCTCCATAGGTATCACAAGGGATAAGAAACTAAGAGTAATGCTACTCAATGCCAGAAGTCTAAACCTCAAGATGCACGCACTCGAAACTCTCCATAGCATGGAGAACATTGATATCTGAGCAGTAACAGAAACCTGATTCAAGGCTCCCGAGAGCACCCCAGCTCTACCAGATTATACCTCATACCATGCTTTTTGGCCCCAAAAAATTGGACCGAACCACAAAAGGAGGGGGAGTATCAATATTCGTCAAAGATACCCACACCTTCAGGTTGGTGGCACAGCACAAAGCATCAGAGACTATCCATGTGCAACTAACAGTGGGTAAAACTGCCTTTCAGTTTATAGCCTGCTACAGACCACCCTCCCAAACCCAGGAACCCCACTTGGCCTTCCTGAGAACACTGGAAAATATGAAGGTCTCTCCAAACACCATTATATTGGGCGACTTCAACTACTCAAACATAGACTGAGAGCATTACTCTAGCTCCAACACCCTAGCCCAAAGGTTCCTAGAATTTATAAACTCAAATGCTATGGAACAACTTGTTACCACTCCCACAAGGGGGGAAAACATACTGGACCTGATCATCACCAACATCGGGACTCTATGCTCCAGACCAGAAGTGTATCCCTCACTGGTAAGATCAGACCATAAACTAATCTCACTGGATATTCACATCCCGACTCCACCCCTTGCCATGAAAACCAGAGTGAAAAACTTCTCTAAAGCAAATTTCACACTCCTCAAAACCGAGGTGGAATCCTTCAAAGCCCCCGGGCCTGTGGAAAATGCGACCCAGACCGCAGAATCCTTTATAAACGCATTCTATGAACACCTTCAGGAATGCATGGATCATGCAATCCCAAATAAAACCAAGACCCAATCCTCCAAAGGCAGACATCTTGTCTGGTGGACCCCAGCCATAAACAAACTATACAATAGAAGGAGGAAGCTACTATATGATAGAGCTAAATCCCAAAAAGGGAAGGCATCTCTGATCAGTATTAGCAAAAAACTACGGGCACTCATAAAATCGTCTAAGGCCAGCTTTGAGAGAAAAATTGCACAGGACACTAAGGATAATCATAAGGCTTTCTGTAGTTATGTTAGGAACCTGGGTGGGAATTCCCAGATATGCTCAGAATTAGTCCAAAATGACAAAAAATACACCAAACCCACAGACATTGCCAACATCCTAGCTGACAGGTTCAGCGCAAACCCCCCCCCCACCCACCAAAAGGGCAAATATCTATCTCAGCAGAGTGCTGCCCCCCTGACATCTCAGATGCTCAGGTAAGAGCTGCCCTCTCCAAAGCAAAAAACACAGCATCAATGGGACCAGACGGTGTCCCGGGCTGCATCCTACATGAACTCCAAGAAGAGCTAAACCCAAACATAAAACTACTGTTCAATCTCAGCCTTACTACAGGATATGTACCCAAAGAGTAGCGTACAGCAACAGTGGTCCCTCTCCACAAAGGTGGTGCCTCAACGGATCCTGGAAACTATCGACCCATAAGCCTGACTAGCTTGGTCTGCAAAGCTATGGAAAGGATCATCATGGACCTCATAAATAAAGATATTGGGGACCTACAGCCACTGGATCCTACCCAGTTCAGCTTTGTTAAGGGCAGATCCTGCCTCTTAAACCTGGTTGATTTCTTTGAAATAGTCACCAAGGCCATTGACGAGGGGAAGGTGGTCCACACAGCCTATCTGGACCTCACAAAAGCCTTCGATACAATACCCCACTCGGGCATTATAGATAAGCTCACCACTTAAATATAAACCCCTATGTCACTAGATGGGTTGCAAACTAGCTCAAGGACAGAACCCACATGGTTAGAATTGCTGGAGCCATGTCAGACTCCAAACCAGTTACAAGTGGCATCCCACAAGGCTCAGTCCTGGGACCTCTCTTGTTCGGTATATATTTCTCAGAGGTACAGGCCAACATGGAAGGACTGTGGCTGACCAAGTTCGCAGATGACTGCAAACTGGGTGCCATAATCGACTCTCCAGCCGACACAAGCATCCTCCAAAAGGGCCTCATATAAACAGACAACTGGTGCCAGAGCCATGGCCTCAAGCTAAACGCCAAAAGTGTATAGTCATCCCTTTGGCAACAACAAAGTGCCCACAAATTACCACATAGGTGGTAATCCATTAAGTACAGAAGAAGTAATTAGGGACCTGGGGACCCAAGTTGATAGCAATCTCTCATTTGACAACCACGTGGCCAAAGTGGTTAGAAAAACATTTTATATAGCCCACCTAATCATGAAGGGATTCACATCTAGATCAGGGAGGTCATCGTGCCTCTTTACTCATCCCTCATCAGGCCCATAATTGAGTACAATGCCCCTTTTGGGATGTACCTTACCAGACACCTGCAGCAACTGGAAAGACCCCAAAAGTACCTCACCAAGAGGATCAAAGGGCTCAAACAGATGCCATATGCTGCCCGGTTAAAGAAACTCCAGCTCTACTCAGTGGCATACCGCCTGCTCAGAGGCGATCTGTGCCTAACGTATAAAGCCATGTCCAACCCGGAATTAATGGACATGCTGCACCTCAGAAAATCCAAATCCCATCGAGCTACGCGCTTGAGAGACTTGAACCTCAGCACTGAAATAAATAGGACATGCTGGAGGGACAGATTCATAACCCAGAGGCTCCCTTCACTCTGGAATAAAATCCCAGTCCAGGTTAGGCAGAGTCCCTCATTGACTCTCTTCAAGAGGAATCTTGATGAGTGGATGGGAGATTGTAGGTTTACCCCGGGTATCACTTCTCTGTCACTGTTAGACAGAGGCACAGTATACTAACCTCGAAAAAGGGCATTGCAAAATTAATTTAAAATGGGTGGCAAAAGCCAGACACACTCTGGCTAGGCAGATAGCCTAGTATGAACTTATGAACCTATATATATATATATATATATATATATATATATATATATATATATAGCTATATATATATATATATATATATATATATATATACATAAAGATATATATATATATATCTATATATATATATATATATATATATATATATATATATATATATATATATATATACATATATATATATATATATATATATATATATATATCTATATATATATATATATATATATATATATATATATATATATACATAGAGAGAGGGAGGGCAGGAGAGAGAGATAGATATAGATATATATTAAATGTGTATAGAAAGTGTATAGCCATGTGTGGAGCAGAAGCAAAGCCAGTATTCAGCCAGAAAGTCTCTTAGTATACATTTAAATTTGTGATGGTTAGATATGGACCTCTGGGCAAGTGGGACTGAGTTCTAGGACCTGGGAATATACTAGTGTAAAGAGCATTTCTTGCAGATCTGTCATGTTGGCAGACAATCTCTAAGGTTTTCAGATATCAAACATGATTATGTGTTGGATAGAATGGCCAGTGGTCCATAACTGGCTCATGTCTACCACTGTTTACAGCAATCTGCTCACAAGAATCTTGAAGCTGATCATCCTTAAATCTAGAGCTGATCATTTGTGAATTCTGTTTCTTAATACTTTACACCAGCTACTAATTAACATTTCCAGAAGAACACTAGCCATGTATCTGTGATTCTCCCAAATGCTGACTCCTCATTGCATTCTATGGCTGTGGTTATGGATTGGCCTTTAATAGCTGCTTGCTGGTATTTGGTATCCTCCAAAAATAGCATCTCCTTTTCTTTCTAAAGAAAATCAATAATTTTCTACAGTTTTCATAATTGTTTCCACTGGTCTATTTTACTTTAAATATCACAGCAATAACATTTTAGAGGTCTTATTTAACAAAATCAGATTAAAAGTGTATACACATATGTCAAATTGTGTTATTAGCAATTTCTACATATCTATCTATATATATGATATTGCTCTATTTTGTTTTAAAACCTACGAACATTCCATAGCAGTTTAACACTTACAAGCAAATACCCTTGAATACAAAATTCAAACTTTTAAAATATATGCAATTGTGTTTTTTTTTCTTAACTCTGTATGACACATATCTATGTACTGGGTTATTATGAACTTGCATTGCAGAACTTTGTGAACATTTGAATCTCTAGCAGTTAATTTTTTTGTGCAACTTTTTTGAAACCTGAACAGTGCCTTTTTAAGCTAAACTAATTTAATCAACTCTAGTTATAGGATCTTATGCTCTAAATATGGGTCTACTTTTCTTTGTCGAAACCTCATTATTTCAAAAAAGGAAAGTACAACCCCATTTACGTGAAAGTGCACTTAAATGAAAGTGCACTTTCACGAATACCAGTTCACCAAACTGGTAATAAAAACAAAAAAGGAAACACTGCAAAGGCAGTTTTGCAGGGGGTGAAGCCACCCTGCACCCCCCCCCCCACACACACGCAGGCTACTTTAAATATACTAACTCCGAGATCGCACTACAGTGGGGAAACAGGTATATTCCCTTAGCCCCACTGTAGAGTGCTTTGGTGCTGCAGTGTTTCCTTTTTTGTTTTAATTACCAGTTCGGTGAACCGGTATTCACAAAAGTGCACTTTCACATAAATGGGGTCATACGTTTCTTTCAAAATAATGAGGTTTCGACAAAGAAAAGTAGACCCTCTAAATATATACTAGAGTTTGTTGGAAAAATAAGGATGATGCTTTACAGATATTTATTTTAGAAGTACATAGTATGCAACTTTAAAATCATTCTGATGAAAAAGTTTATTTCCATCCCTATAATTTTCCATTCAGCCATCTTCATGATTTTCTGATTTCTTATTGCTTCTTGATTATGTGTCTTGGTCTGTTCTTAGGAAATAATCTTTGGCTTTAAAAACAGTTTTCAGCAAAGTCTTAACAGATGTATGCACTGTTACCAAGGAGTTCTTTATTCTTAAGCTGTTATTAAAAACTTACCTGAAATATGCATGAATCTTACAACAAAGCTTTTGGCTTCTGGATACAAATATGTTTCCTTTTTACAGTTAATAACTAATATCTACCAATGTCCTCTAGCTGATAACTATCAAAAGGAATTCCATGATCATTTTTACAATTTTAGGAACGCTTTACAATGAAAAGAATTTTGTCCAGGACAGAAATTATTGCCACAGATGTAGCTGCTTCTGGTTAAACAATGTAGCAGCTGTCTCATAACACTTACAGCTAAATCAGAAATCATATTTCTCAGCTATTCACACTAATTAAATTGGCTTACTGGCAATAATGGAGAACACTGGACTGCACTAGTGTGTTTGGATACTGCTTAGAATGTTATTGGCGCACTTCGGCAGGTGCTCGCTGTTGCTGTAACAAGCTAAACCTTATCACAAACAATATTTTATAAAAAGTAGTGTCAGAAAAGAAAAATAAACAGCAAACAAGTTTAAATAAATCAGTACTGGTGCTAATCCATCCTTCACTTGAAACACTTATACAAACATTTCAATGGCTATGCGTTTCTACAGAGCAAACTTAATTATGCGCTATCCCTCATAAAATAAGAATAAAAAGAAGGCTACCAGGGAATAAATGCTCCTTGTACAAAAGCAACAAATGTAACAAACCAACACACAGCACAGGAGCAATCCAAGGCTGGAGATAACAGTCCACATCAATGAAAGTGCACAATATTCAAAATAGGCTCCACAGGAATCCACAAAAACGGCAGTTGTAAAAAGTGAACAAGTTAATTTATTCAAATATAAAACTGGCAAGCACTTTTACCCAACAGGGCTTCTTAAGACCAAAAACATCTTTGCTAATGCAGCACATCAATATATACACCTGTTAAGCTAATCAGGACTATGACATCACATCCTGTCCTTTAAAAATACATATATATAAAACATAAAAATATAAAAATATATACTAATCTCAAAATTTTATCAAAAGCAAGGTCATACAAGAATAATTCATTCACAATAATTCATTGAAAAATAACACTTCATATAAAAAATACTTCATGAAAAGTCCTAGCATAATATTATATAAAAAATTAATCATTATCTAACCTTCAATTTCCTATTCTTTAACATAGGTCGAATAGGTTCATAGGTAGGTACTAGGCTACCTGCCCAAGGGCATTTATAAGCCTAGTCAGAATATGTCAGCTTTTGCCACCCCATTGATTAATTAACTGCACCTCTGTCAAGAAGAGCCAATGAAGTGATCCCAGGGGTGTATTTTCTGTTACCCATCCACTCGTCAAGGTTTCTCTTGAAGAGTGCTAGTGAGGGGCTCTGCCTAATGTAGTTAGGAATTTTGTTTCAAAGCATGGGAAGTCTCTGTGACAGGAATCTATCCCTCCAGCATGTTCTATTTATTGTTGTGGTGAGGTTTAGCTCACTAGAGTGAGTGGCTCGCAGTGACTTGGATTTCTTTAGGTGGAGCATGTCCATCAGTTCTGAGTTGGACATGGCTTTGTAAGTCAGGCAGAGATCACCTCTGAGTAAGCGATATGTGACTGAGTACAGCTGGAGTTTTTCAAGTCAGGCTGCATAGGACATATGTTTGAGGTCAGTAATCCTCTTGGTGAAGTACATTTGTGGTCTTTCCAGCTGTTGGAAGTGTCTTGTGAGGTACATCCCAAATGGGGCATTGTACTCTATGATGGGTCTGATAAGTGACGAGTAGAGGGGCACTATAACCTCTTTATTTCTAGATGCAAACCCTTTAGTAATTAGATGGGCTATATAGAAGGATTTCTTAACTACTTTGGCAATATGATTTTCAAAGGAGAGATTACTATCTACCTGGGTCCCCAGATCTCTTATTACCTCTTCTATATTAAGGGGGCTGCCACCTATGTGGTAATTCATGGGTGTTTTGTTTTTCCCAAACTGGATGACTATGCATTTTTGGCATTTAGCTTGAGACCATGACTTTGACACCAGGTGTCCGTCACAGTAAGGCCCTTTTGGAGAATGTCCGTGTCAGCCGGAGAGTCAATTATGGCTCCCAGTTTGCAGTCATCAGCGAACATGGTTAGCCATAGTCCTCCTGTGTTTGCCTGTACTTCTGAGAAGTATATGCTGAACAGTAGGGGTCCCAGGACCAAGCCTTGTGGGACACCACTTGTGACTGGTTTAGAGTCGGACCTGGAGCCCACTATTCTTACTGTGTGAGTTCTGTCTGTAAGCCAGTTGGCAACCCATCTCGTGACGTAGGGGTTTATGTTCAGGCTGGTGAGTTTTTCTATAATTCCCGAGTGGGGAATGGTGTCAAAAGCCTTGGCGAGGTCAAGGTAGGCTGTGTGACCTACCTTCCCCTCATCTATGGCCTTGGTGACTGTCTCAAAGAAGTCAACCAGGTTTAGTAGGCATGATCTCCCCTTAACAAAGCCGAACTGGGTTGGGTCAAGGGTTTGGAGGCTCCCAATGTCTTTGTTAATGAGTTTCATGATGATGCTCTCCATAGCCTTGCAGACCAGGCTAGTCAGGCTTATGGGGTGATAGTTACCAGGGTCAGTTGTGGCCCCTACTTTGTGGAGCAGAATAACCGTTGCTGTGCGGCATTCTATGGGCATGTAGACTGTGGAGAGGCTGAGGTTGAACAGTGTGTTTAGGTGGGGGGTTAGTTCGTTCTGTAGTTCACGCAAGATGCAGCCTGGGACATCTTCTGGCCCCATTGATGCTGTGCTTTTGGCTTTTGAAAGGGCTGTTTTCACCTGTGCGTCTGTGATTTCTGGGACACTACACTTTTCCTTTATTGTTGTGGGCCCTTTTGGGGGTGAGAGGGGGTGAAGTTTGCACTGAATCTATCTGCCAGGATGTTGGCAATATCAGTGGGTTCAGTATATTTTGTGCTATTTTGCACTAGCT
This sequence comes from Protopterus annectens, assembly GCF_019279795.1. Taxonomy (NCBI): domain Eukaryota; kingdom Metazoa; phylum Chordata; order Ceratodontiformes; family Protopteridae; genus Protopterus; species Protopterus annectens. Next base: position 950,249,533 of record NC_056748.1, on the reverse strand, counting down.
CAGATCATAGCTGTGAGTTGCCACTTAGATTCTTGACATAGCTAAAGAAGGCTTTGTGGTTATCTTTCAAATCCTTGGCTATTTTTCTTTCAAAGTTAGCCTTGGAGGATTTTATGAGGGACCTTAGTTTCTTACTGATACTGATCAGAGATGTCTTTCCTTTTTGGGATTTGCTTTTTTTTCTGAACTAGTTTCCTCCTTCTATTGTATGGCCTGTTTATTGCAGGGATCCACCAGACTGGTTTCCTTCTCTTAGGGGAGTTAGTCTTGGTTTTGCTAGCGATGGCATGATCCATGCAGCCTTGTAGGTGCTCACAGAGTGCATTTGTCAAGGTTTCTGCATCTTGGACACTGTTATCCTTTAGCATGGGGGCTGCAAAACTTACCACCTCTGTCTTAAGTAAGGTGAAGTTTGCTATAGAAGCATTTTTCATTGTGGTTTCCTTGGCTGGAGGTGGTGGTGTGGTGTGGACTTCCAGAGTGATTAGTTTATGGTCTGATCTAACCAATGAACGGTTGACCTCCGGTGTGGAACACCTGTCGCCCATGTTGGTGATGACCAGGTCTAATATGTTTTCACCTCTGGTAGGGGAGCTTACTAGCTGATCCAGGGCATTTGAGTTGATAAATTCCAGGAAGCACTGGGCCTGGGAGTTTGTACTTGAGTAGTTTTCCCAGTTAACAGTAGGGTAATTGAAATAGCCCAATATCAGGGTGTTCGGTAGGATCTTCATGTTTTCCAGTGTCTCCAGAAAGGCGGAGTGGTGGTCCTGGTTCATGGAGGGTAATCTGTAGCAGGCCACAATTTGCATTGCAGATTTACCTGATGTTAGTTGCACATGGATGATCTCGGAGGTATCATGCTGTGCCACTAACCTGGAGGTGTAGGTATCCTTGATGAATATGGATACACCCCCTCCTTTTGTGTTTCGGTCCATGTTCTGTGGCTGAAATGTGTGGCATGAGTTGTAGCCCGGTAGTGCTGGGGTGCTCTGTGGAGCCTTGAACCAGGTTTCAGTTACTGCACAGATGTCGATGTTCTCCACAATGAGGAGTGCTTTGAGCATGTGCATTTTGAGATTAAACTCCCGGCGTTGAGTAGCATAACCCTCATTTTTTTATTTGTGCTGTTTACAGAGGTGGGTTTGACTTTTGAGCCTTGCCTAGAAAAGGCACTATGGGGGCAGCAAGAGCCTTGGCCAGTATTCGAAAGCCTAGGTGTGACAGGTGCAAGCCATCTCTTGTGAAGCAGCGAGGCTTGTCGAGCATGTCGTCCCAGGCTGACAGACACTGGATCCCCTTTTGAATGACACGAGAAGCTTAGCCAACTGTTGAAATTGATCATTATTTTCTTTATACTGCGGTATCATTCTTGGTGAGGGCAGGATGCTACTCAGGGTCAGGGTCATACCCACTTGGGCTACATGATCAGAGAGCACCTCCATGTCTCTTTTCATGTAGTCCAGGGAGATACTACATCTCAGGTCATCCACACCAACATAAACAATGACAGAGTCATATTTGTACTTGTTCTGGAGTGACCTGAGTGCTTGTTTTATGTGGCGGATTCTAGCTTCCGACAGGCAGCTAACAGTAACCTTCTCCTTGTCCAGCCTAGTGAGTGGGATGTCAGTGTGCCTGACTATAGAATCGCCTATTACTAGAGTGTTAAGTATGGTATTTTGCCTTAAGGGCTGTGATTGTGCGGCACACTGATTTTGTGTTTTATATGTTTTCTGGTTTGTGACGGGAGGTGCAGGTTTTTTGGGTGTCTGCTTTGGAGGTCTGTGATGCTTTTGCAGGTTTTTCATTAGAACTTCTGAGTATGATTTCATGTATTTATGTGCATTTTTTGCCAGTGCTGGTTTAGTATGTCTCTGTGAGGCTTGAGGTGTGGTGCAAGTGTTAACTTTCTCCTCATGACTGCCAGTTCCAGTCTTGGTTGGAGAGAGCTTAGCCTCCAATTTAGCTATATAATTGCATCTCTCGCATATATTAATGGTTTGTGGTAGGAGGAGAGGGTTGTCTGTGTACATGAGGCAGTTGTAACATTGCCTCAGGATACCCAGGTTCACCAGCTGGACTGGAGAGTATACCTGAAATTGCCCTTTGGTCATGCCTAAATAGTAGAGTGAGCTGCTTAGTCGCTTGGTTAGTCAGGGGTGAATAATGAGCCTTGCCCTGCTGGGCAATCAAGTGTAGAGGTATATTAGTGCTTGCTATTAGGTCTGAGCAAGTGCTGGACTGTAGGATGCTTTTTAAGTGCTTAGGTTGAGAGTTAAACTACTTTCAAGGGAAAAACTGAAGAGGAGACGGTGGAGCCAGGATAAATTTAGCCCTAGCTAACCGGTGCTGCCCAGATGTGCAAAACCGTGCAAACACAGTTTTTACAGCACTGAAATGAAAGAGATAGAAATTAGCCCAAAATGGCTTATAAACTACTAACTTCTAGGCTGGAACCACTCCTCCAGGGACAGATGGCTGCTCAAAGCTACCTCTCTCACAGGTGAACAGAGAAACCTCCTTATATCCAAGTAAGGTTTGGGCAACTCAGAAACTTGTAACACAGCCCAGAATTCAGCACTAGCCTGAAAACTGGACTATACTAGCTTAGAAAGGTGGGAAACAAGGAAAAAGTTTTTTTTTTTTTTTTGAAAAGATAAGGCAAAAACAGTAAAAAATACACTTAAAACAGCTTTAAACAACTACAAACAGTAAAAAATACACTTAAAACAGCTTTAGATGACTACAAGCAATCAGAAAAAGATTTTAAATAAATTACCCAATTAACCAGTAAACAAATCTCAAAACTGAGCCCTGTTCCTGTAGTCTTCAATCAGACAAGTCCTAATTGCATACTCCTGCCACTGGGGTGCAGGGGAACATTCTCCAAAAAAGAAGGCCTGGACTAGTGCTCAAGTTATACAAACAAAGCTAAATTCAGCAGGCCTGGATCTAGTCTATGCTACAGCAACCAAGGTGCACCAATTTCTGTAAGAAACAGTTCAAATATGCAGGCACTATAAGCCTTTAACAAGAAAGTCCCAGCTCAGAAGGGCAGAGTCCAGCCTCTCCTCCCACAAGAGTGCAGACCATGAACCTTCTTAATGTAAAATAACTGGCCTGAAGTCCAAGTGCTTAAACCAGAACTAATACACTTTTAGAATAACAGACACTGAGCCTTCAATCAGCAGTTCCCAACTTAGAAGGATGTAAGCTACCTGTCCTGCCACAACAGTGCAGACCACAAACCTTCTTAATGTAAAACAACTGGTCTGAAGCCCAAGTGCTTAAACCAAAAGGCTTAGAATGATAGCTACACTTTAATCAGGTTACTACCAAGCAGTAATAAATACAATTGAATACTTTTAAGAAGGCCTGGATTAGTGCTCGAGTTATGCAAACATAGGTAGATTCAGCAGGTCCGGATCTAGTCTATGCTACAGCAAACAAGGCGCACCAATTTCAGTAAGAAACAGTTAAAATATACAGGCACTATAAGCCTTTAACCAGAAATTCCCAGCTCAGAAGGGCAAAGTCCAGCCGCTCCTCCCACAAGAGTGCAGACCACGAACTTTCTTAATGTAAAATAACTGGCACTTTAGGTACTTTATGTACACTTTTGGTAAATGTACTTTATCATTCAAGCCACAAGGTACACTTTAGGTAAATGTACTTTATCATTCAAGCCTGGTTTCTGATCAGCCCTCAGCCTGATGATCCACTTCAACTCACATTTTTCGGTATAATTCCTGACATCTCCACCCCTATTGATAGGTGTGTTAACCTGTAAAACTAGAAACCTAAATCTATGCTGTTCATTGGTTTCAAGCACATGTTTGGACAGGACATTGTTGGTGGAATTAATACGGATTTTATGCATATGTTCTCTGACTCTGTCTCTTAACTTCCTGTCCATCTTACCAACATAAAATGCGGAGCATGCTATACAACTGGCCAAATAAACAACATGTTCAGACTGACAGTCTGCTATGACCTTAAACTGGAAACATTGTAGAGTAACTGGATGTACAAAAGTGGCGGTGCTATCTATATATCCACAGAAATTACATCTGTTGCATGGTAGAGTACCACACTGTGAAGAGTCATTCAAGGAACTATTAGGGTCCTTGGGATAGCACAATAATCTTTACAAATTCATCCTATTCCTATAAAGGAAGTGAGGTCTGTCCCCTACCACCTCCCTAAGATTGGGGTCTACAGTAAGAACTCCCCAATTTTTAGGGAAAATATCTCTAATGCTATTAATATCCTGTGTGTAAAAAAGGGACACCTTAACTTCTGTTTTCCATGTGATCTCACTCTCAAATCCATTGTTCCTAGTACTATCAACCTTACTCCTATCTGCAAAGTAAGGACAAGCAATACCTTCCCTCAATAGATCAACCCCTTCAAAGCGTACCATCACTTCTTCCAACTTATAAGACCTGTCTATTAATCTATCTTTCAAGTTTAATAACTCACACTCAAACCCCTTGGTTGTATGGTTAAGATGTGAGGCTCGCATAGCTTGCCCTCTAATTGTTTTTAAACACAAAACTGGGGTGCATGCTTTCTCTATGTAAGAGTGTATTCTTGTGGCAGGATGCTCTGTATACACCTGTATTTAACAACCCATTCACTAACCTCTCTATATATACATCCAAAAAAGAAATCCAAGACTCTGATTTTTCCATGGTAAACTTTAAATACTGCGTAAGTGTATTTATTTCATCAAAAATGTTTTGTAGGTCCATATCATTACCTGTCCACAAAAGGAACAGGTCATCCACAAAACGGGTATAAAATATCACGTGCCTCTTAAAACTAGCTAAGGGGAACAGCTTCTCCCTTTCTCAGTCTGCCATCACCAGGTTGGCGTAGCTATTGACGCACAAAGTGCCCATAGCTACGCCATCTTTCTGGATATAGGCCACCTTATTGAAAAGGAATATATTGTTCTCCAGTACAACCTCTAATAGTGAGCACAATAAATCAATATAGGGAATAGTGTAACTAGTATTACCTCTCAAACATCTATGTATACTCTCAATTCCTTCAACGTTAGGAATAACTGTGAACAGTGATTGTACATCTAACATCCCTCATAAAATGTTTGATTTTCTGGTAAACCACAGAAAATTACAGTTAGTCAGTGTCAAACATTAGAACTTCCTAGTTCAGAAAATGTATATTGATTGTAAAGCCTGTTGTATTATTGACTTTTAACTTCTGTGATTTTGCTTCCTATTTTTGCCCTCTTCCTCCTGAAATTTTTGGTTTTCTGGGAAGTAACCAAGGCATACATTCAGTCAGACATTAGAGTTTATCACTTCTTAATGTTTGTAAAATGCATGCTGATGTTCTATTAACTTTTTAAGTAGAATTATTTTGGTGTTGATAGTGACATAGGCAACAGTGGCATCTTCATTCTTGTATGTGACTTATGCATGATGCAGTGCTCTCCATTATCACCGGCTTACTTACTTTTCAGTCAGCGAAGATAAAAAATAATGAAAGAATTCAAACCTTAAATGGAGAATGCTAATCCAAAATCCAGTTCAGTTATATACCGAAAGTACTTCCACACCATTTGTAGCTAAATAAGAATGCCTGTAAAAGGATTGCAGCTAAATAAGAAACCCTATTTTTAACTCTTCCCAATAATTAGTTAGGCTTAATTTCTTTTTCAGCCAGTAAACAGAAATGGACTTTTTTCTAACTGACCCTAGCCAGTAACTTTTAAAATTCCATAAAAAAAACTTTAAGGTAAAACAAATTCTGAAATGAAACATACTGTAAAATAATAACAGCAAAATCAAAAATAATTGAAGTATCCAAACCTCAAATGGAGAACTCCAATCCAAAACCCAATGCAGTCATACACCAGCAGTAGTATCACAGCTCTTGTAGCCAACCAGATTTTCCAAAACCAAGTCCAAGATAACAAGAACTTGTGTGTCATAGATGGTAATGCCTTTACTATGGCCCACACAGTCTGGCTTCAGTTCATAGCTTGGCACCTGAGGTACTGGTAGAGAAAGATGGGGGTGTCCATCCTGGGGCTCAGGGCATACACTTGAGGGCACCTCATAGTAAACCCTGTTGGATGCTGGGAGTGTGCAGAGGAACATATCCTAAAGTAGATTACAAAGGAATACTGGCTGTTTGGACATGGAGGCAGGACAAAATGCCAGCATGTCCACATTGTACTCCCATTTCAAACATTCAATACGTCCACATGAAGAAAATGGAATGGATAGGTATAACAAAAGATCTGCCTCAGCAATAAGATATTGCACCAATGTGCTTGATCTGTTCATGGCCCAAGATGAAGGGTGAGTAGAGGCTGTAGATGGTTAAGGAGTGTTTTGTAGACTTGATAAATGAGGAGAATAGTTGCCGATAGCTAATAGTCAGCTGCCCCGAACAACAACAACAACAACAACAACAAAAGAACGCAAGAAAAGCAAAAAAGAAGAAAATGGACATCAGTCGTTCTGATGCAGTATAGTCCAGAGAGGTCTGAGATATTTCAAACACAAATGTAATGGTTTTGCCTTTGAAATAAGTTCCAAATTCTTGTTCAGTTCTCTTCCACAATGATGTAATGCAGTTTCTGAAGGAAGAATTGATCAAATAGCTATACACAATTTCAGAGTACTAAAAGACAGCAGTTGTATGTTCTACATATTTAATGAAATATGTAACTATAAAATTTAATATTAAAGACAACATGAGTCATCTTACGTAGGGAAATGGGACATCTGAACTTCTCATTTCAAGGAAATGTGCAAAATGTCCACTGCTTGATCACTATCTGCTTGCTAGTTCTTTGAATGTATCTGCTCTAGGTAATGTTATGCCACCTACTGCCTTTGAGTTACTTAGTACTTAACTTACATACTTACTATCATAACTTTATTTATTGACATTTGATTAATGAGAAAGTCCAACTGGGTAGATCTCCTTATTCAGTAGAGGATCAGGGAAAAAAGCTCCAAAGTATCACAAAAACATTTTAAGAACAATAATGTTCCAGTCTTCAGAAATAATACAAAAACATCTATGGTTTAAATAATTATGTCAAATTAGACATAATGTGAAAACATTGTTTAAGAATAGATACAATTTATATAACAATGATTCAATATTTAGAGAAATTTTAGCCAGTTTATACAGAAATTGAAGTTACGTTAATAGTATAATACAAACAGGAATTGCAATATGAAATGAAAGAAAAAACAGGGTTATAGCACATTTAGAAAGAGAGTCAGAGAAGAGAGACTGAGTTAAGTAAGGAAGTCAGTGAAGAATGGACAGTAAGAAAATGTAAGATATTAATATATATTTGTTCACATTTAGTGATATATATAGTTTATCCTGGTGTTGAGCAGGAACATAGATGGCTTTTGGCTGGGACATCTTTTGGAAAGGCTTTAAAGGACTAGAGGGAGGGTATTGGCTTGATGGCTACCGGTTAGGAGTTCCAGGCCTTAGCAACATGGTATGAATACAGACCATGCCCAGCAGATTTGATAAGTTTGTGGACATAGAGCAATTTTTGTTGAGTTGATCGTAATGACCTACTAGGGACATAGTTGTGTAGAATGCTATTTTGTGCTGGACAATCAGATGGATGCTGGATAATTTTATAGGTAGCAAGAAGCTGTGTATATGTTAGTTGATGGAGTAGTTCTAACCAGTTTAGGATTTTTAGTGCTATACATTGCTGGGTTCTGAAAGGGATATTTGCTGCAAACTAAGCTACTTCACTGTAATATTGTTCGAGTTTTGCTTTTTGTGATACCTGGATGTTAGTAAGGGTGGGAGTGCCATAAAGTGATGAGTAATTACTTGTACTTGACTTACATATTACTTACTTCTATGATATAAGAGAGACAAATTCCAAACCCTTATTAGTTCACTAAGGGAGAACAGGTTGCTGGTCCCTCTGAAGGAGCTATATCTGTTGGTGATATTCCACACGAAAATGTTACTAAGGTTTCAATGGCAGCTTAAGTAGTCATGATCTGAAAGGGGACCATGAAGTTAATTCCTCAGGGCAAAGTCTAATGAAATCAAATGAAGACAAATTGCCTTTGGTGGAGGACCCCTCCCCATTACCTTACAAGTTAGAAATTAACAGTGTATCCCATAATATCCACAATTTTGTTATTGTGCATTGCATGAAACCTATAAATACTCTTATTGTTTTGTTGCATAATGCCTAACTTCACGGTAATGTAAATGTGAGTGAGATAATATGATTGTCAGGAGAGACTTGTGTGTCATCCTGAATGGGTAATAGATATGTATGAGTGCATATTTATATACAGAACCAGGTAGTGGTTTCCCATTAAGCATGTCTGCTTATATATAAAAGTTTTCATAGGTTTATAGGTTTATAGGTAAGTACTAGGCTATTGGCCCTAGGGCCCATACAAGCCTAGCCAAAAAATGTACCCTGGCTTTCGCCACCCAAGAAAATTATTTTCCTGTGCCCCTGTTGAGCAGAGCCACAGAAGTGATCCCCGGGGTGAATTTCCCATTTCCCATCCAATCATCAAGTTTTTTCTTGAAGAATGCTAATGAGGAGCTCTGTTTGACATAGATAGGTAGTCTGTTCCAGAGAATGCGAAGTCTCTGGGACAGGAATCTATCCCTCCAGCATGTTCTGTTTATTGTGATGACTTTTATCTGAACACTTCAGTAATTTTGTATACCCCTATTAATGACGAGGATAAACAGCATTTGTTTAGCAATCTTACCCATAAAACAAATATTTACATTATTTTAATTTTAATGAGAGACGTTTAGTCATTGTTTAGAACAGAAAGAATAAGGAAAGTGAGGTTTACAACAAGGAAAAGATGCAACTGAAGGTGAGGAGATTTTGGTCACTTTTGTTTTAACATAAAAGATAGGTAACATATATGTGTAGCAGAGCTGCTTTACAAATTAGGGCTATTTGTTTATTTGAGAATGTGTCACTTTCTTCAAATGTAGCATTCTTTTACATACAGAGATTTTTTTTTTGCTCATAAGGCTATTGAATTATATTTTGGATTCCAAGTGGTCAAACATGTCATTGTAGGCATATTTGTAAAGCTGACCTTAGGTTATTTATGAAGAACCTTGTAAATCTACATTTTTGCAAATATGGTGAGACCATTTTTACACTTTGTCATGATGGTAGGCCTTAAATTAATAAGTTGAAATAAGCATAAATTACTGTGTAAAGAGATTACTTTATTCAGTAATTCTCAGATGTGTTAAGGGTTGCAGGCATTTAAAACTGTTTTTCAGGAATAAGGAGTGTATGTACAGCAGGAGGCAGAGGCTGAGGATCACATGTTGCTGGAACATCAAATTAATTAACGACTGCAGAGACAGAGTTATTTAGTGGAAAGTAAAAAAGGAGGATTCACTTCTAGAAAATTGTTGTAAGAATCAAATATATATCTACTGTTTCATGAGACGGGGAAGGTGGGTTGGATAGTTACATGCTCTGGGTGTATGCAATTTATTTACAACACAAATTTGGATTTATAGGGAGACCTTATCTGCTTTTATAAGACCTTCTGTACAGCAGATCCTTAAAACTGTTTTGATTGGGAAACTGGGGTAGAGGAAATATGTAGTTATTGAAATGTATCTAAAAATGAAAGTACTGGGATGCAATTACATGTTGATGGTTGCTAAAAGCAATTTTGTAAGATTACAGAGTTTGTGAGTCTGGTAATATCAAGGTTCACTTAATCAGGCTCAATGAATTAAAAACAGTTTACTCATTCTTGGCAGCTGTACTGATGCTGAGACTGCACAATAACGAAGCCCCCCTTACTTCCAAGGTGGTACAATATAAAAGTTATTATATATATTGCATTTGAGGTGTGGGGGTACAAACCTATACATCACTGGTATTGGTGATATCTACCTACTTACAAATATGCTCTATTTTATTTTCACTTTTAAAGCCATCATTTTCAGTTATGTTATTTTTTTTCAAGTTTGATTACTATCCATAGTAATTCCACTGGCATCTTAGACTTTTGGTTGCAATATTCAAGGAGTGGTATGATGAAACAGCTAATATATGAATTTATGTATAATAATGTCATAAAATTCCTTTAACAAAGAAAAGGTGAAATCACTCTGAAAAATTATGGATGATAATTTTACTCAGTTTGAACTACAAGATATCTTTATGGCATAGTCCAAATTAGGTTGAATACCATTTGCAGATATCATATTTGAATATAAACAAAGGATGTGGGCTCATGTATAATCTTACAGAGACACTAATGACTTACTATGAAATTGTAGTGGGTGGTCAGAAGAAGACTTTGACATCTATGGATATCAAAAAAGCTTTTTATTGTATGAGTCTTCCTAGGATATTTTCCATGCTTAGTGCTAATAGTTTACTGTATGCATTTGCAAAACTGATGTTTGATTTGTAGAAAAATTTTAATGCATGTCCCAAAGTTAATATGCATGTTGATAATGTGCTGTCTGTCTGCCATTTGATACAATACCTTACTTGGGCACCACAGACAAATTCACAAAATTAGGTATAAACCTTTATGTCACACACACTGAATAGCTGTGTGTCAGATAGGACTCGAGAAGTTAGGATAGGGGAGTTCACCTCCATAAAGAGGCCTGTTACTAGCAAAGTTCCTCAGGGTTTTGGGCTGGATCCACTCCTTGTTGTCATCTCCTTCTCTGAAGTCAAAGTGAATCTCAGGGGTGTCTGGATATGTTTGCAGATGATTGCAAACTAGGAGCAGTCATAGAATCCCCCAAGACATGACTATCCTCCAAGAAGGGCTGACTCAGATAAATAACTAGTGCCAGAGACACACAACTCAATGCCAAGAAATGTATAATAGTATCCTTCAGGATGTCAGCTACCCTTGGAATCTACCTCATTGATAATTCACTGCAAACAGTATGCCCAGTATTCAGGAATTTGAGGATGTATGAAGACAGCAACCTGGCCTTTGACCATCATGTGTCTATGGTAGTAAGGAAATCATTCCATCTTGTGTAACTTATAACCACAGGATATGGGATCTAGGACCAAGGAAGCCATTGTTTCACTATTTTTCGCCCTCATCAGACCAATCATTGAGGACAACATCCCCTTCAGTATGTGCCAGACCATGTTTTTTATTTTTAATAAACATCATTATTAAATTATCATGCATGACATAGGCAATCTTACATTTACATAAATGAAAAACAAACAACATTGACACCACTTTAGTTGCAAACATTATACATCACATACACCATTGAAACAACTGTAGTTTCCAACATTATGCATCACGTATAACCTATCCAGTCATTGTCAGCTATACATTATATGGCTCATTCAAATCCTGCCTCATACCTCATTCTTTCTCTGCATATATTGCTCCCACAATTTCCATTTTTTTTAATGTAGTTTACTCCATTCCTTTTCAAAATATCCCAATTCCAGTTGTTTTATCTTTGTTACTATGTTCAATATTTCTAGTAAAGTTGGTCTAGACTTTGATTTCCTTTTTCTAGTAATTGCTTTTTTGGCAGCCACCATAATTAGACTCAGCAAGGCTTTACTATGTCTAGGCATCTACCCAGTCAATCCAATTCACTCACCCAGCATCTCCAACCGAGCAGTTTGCAAGGAATCCCCAAAGTCTGCCAGCTCATTGCACTCCCAAAAAATATGTTCCAGCCACTTCTTTCTTGCCCGTCACACCCATAACATTTGCTATCCACCTGAGGAAAAATTCTTTGGAGTCTACTACTTTTTTCACATTTTACATCTTTGCTGCATTTTTCATAAATAAATAAATAAATTGTACTGAATATTTGAAACAGTAGCGTTGTCGCCTCACAGTAAGATGCTGTCTGGTTCGATTCTCAGCTAGAGCGTCTTCTGCATGGAGACATGCGTGAATGGGCATACCTTCGTTGAAGGTTGTGCGTCAGGCCTGGCAAGCCGGTATGTAAAAATCAACTGCCAATCATTAGCAGACCGGAGTTCCTCTGTGGCGACCCCTAACCGGGAAAAGCCGAAAGATGCAAACTAAATTTGGAAAATCAGTTTATAAAAATAAATTGCCTGTTGCCTATTTTACATTAAAAAATGGTGTGCTGGTGATATGCAAACTAACAGCAGGTCCATAGTTAAGAGGCATCTCCTCTAAAGGAGGACACGACACACTCAGGAATGCAGCACCCTTCCCTAATACTACATAGTAGTGTTATAAATCAGTCTATCTGGTGTGGGAAGAGAACCACCATCTGTACCAAAAGCAAGTGTGCTACCTCTTTCACCACCAACAACAAACAGCTATGAAACTTTATAACTGACATTGACAGACTGCAAAAAGAAACAAAAAATAAATAAAATCAAAGGAGACCTGGCAGTTGGTATGGAGTTTTAAGGCACTTGCTTGCCAATTCCTAAGGGTAAGGGTTTGACTCTGAGCAAAGTCAATTAACTAGACAAACCCCCTAACTGGGGCATTTCAAACACACACACACACACACACACACACACACACACACACACACACACACACACACTCACACACACATCCATGTGTGTCCTCTGTGCAGCTCTGTTAAAATCCATTAGCACACTGCTTACTCCGTATCCTTGTGCAGCTCATATTAAATAACTGCTGGTATCTCTCTCACTGGGTATCTAATATTTGTTGCTCACTTGGCTATTCTGCTGATAAAAATCCCACCAGTTTCTTACAATGACAACAGCACAATGTGCAAGCTCTGAGGTTTCTGGGGCTTTCTGTTCTTTACAGGACAAGACACCCAGTAGGTCATAAAGACCTACTGTTTTAACGGACACTGCTTGGATTGAATATAATTATGGAACATTTTTTTTCTTTTTATAGTGAAGCCAGGATTGTATTAGCCAACAACCCCCCCCCCCCCCCCCAGCCAATAAGGTTCCTAAAATGCTGGAGCTGGCTCTGATTGTTGTGTATAGATTGTCCTACTAGTTTAAGTAAGTTTGTATCATGACACACTGTTTGATATGTTGATTGCTTATTTGGGTTTAATGTGTAGCTGTGTTTATTGCTTTTCTCTCATTCCTTTTAAACTAATTTTATAGTATGTTGTCTCCCTGTATGCCATTTGATACTTGAATGTGTTATGATATTTGTTTCATTGCATGCCTGCACTACTTCTGGAAATTTTCTGTAACTTTTCTTTATGTGACAGAATATTTCAAATCAATTACAACTTAATTCTTTTTCAGTCTACTTCCTGCAGTGTTCCCTTTTGCAGACAACAGACTTAACACTGTTAGCAGTAATGTTAAGAAATAAGAAAATGGAGTTTGAATAAGACTAGAAGCAACTTATATTGATTAAAGGCTGTATTTGCTGTAGTAAGATTCTCATCTCTATAGCCATCATTCGTCACTGGAAATGTACCATCAAATATGATATCTGGGAATACAATAAATCCTCAGATGTAGGATAGCAAAGAATGAAATCTATGAATAACAGCATATGATTAGTCTAGAGATATCACATTATAGCAAATAAAACAACAAAACGAAACATTGCAAGTTAAAGGCTATGATTCAGAAATGCAGAGGGACATAAAAATACATTAGTAAAGCTTTAGCCTCCAAAACGTCATCTTTGATAACAGCTGCACACAGTTTCATAAACTGCTTCCTAATTATTTTTCAGGTACAAATCTGTTTAGCATTTTGGACTGCAATATTTGTTAGTAAAAGAAGAAGAGCATCTGACCGATCAGTTCCTGACTTTCAATAATGCTGCACCAATCAAAACATTGCAAAAGAATCTCTACCTGCTGTTAATGACCAGCTACAGTACCCTGACATTTTCTAGTTACGGTGATAAATGGCGTGTGCCAGTTTACCATTTTTAGACTAATACTTTTACTAGAATCCTGGTCTTCCCTTAAATTGCAATGAGCCTTCCATGCATCTAACATCAACCAGTGGAAACAATTCTAGGAGAACAGCACTCAGTTCTTTGCAATCCTCCAAATTGGTTGCAGTTGATTATAGCATTTTGTTCACAGGCTAGGTGTTGACTAGGTGTTCACTAACCTGTAAATATTATTAATGTTATTAAAATGAATATGTTATCTATAATAGTATAGCTTCTCAGGTATATTCCAGCACAACTGATGGATTTTTAAGATTAGAAGGTTAAAAGCAGTGTCTGATGGGTATGCATGGGGGTGGACAAACTTGTTCTCCCTGTGTCTTTGAATTCTCTAACTTTCAGATGCATGCCATTTGATTAATTGCTCAATAATATACATATATATATATATATATATATATATATATATATATATATATAAATGTGTGTATATATATATATATATATATATATATATGTGCATATATATATATGTGCATATATATATATGTGCATATATATATATATATATATATATATATATATATATATATATATATATATATTATGCTTATCTTTGTCATTTTGGCATGAGACATGACTCAAAATGGCCTTGGAATGGCCCATCCACATATCTGGTTAACAAGTAATTCATTAAATGAATTAACTAAAACTAATTTTTGATATTCTGACTGTATTAAAACAGAACTCATTCATCAGCGGAGGAGGTCTTTGGAGAAAAGCTTCTGAGAAATACCAAATTTGAAATTAACATATAATGATTTGGAATATAGTCAATAAAAGACAAACTCTACTTTGAATTGTCATAAGTAAGGTTATTTCTTTACTTTTTGAACTAATCTTGTCCCACTAGACAAATTACATACTCTTAATATATTTACTATGGTGGCATATAAATGTTTAACTCCAGACATGATTGATATAAATACTTGTTTAAGCAAAAAGACATGAATGTCATTGCAGCATACCAAGTCAGAGAGAAATTCAACAATTCTAGACTAGCTGCTTGTGAAAAGTAGCAATAAGGGAAGTTATTGCAAGCTACCGATTTAATTCAGGACTATCTGGTATGGCACCCTAGAGAAAGGAGGTGTGGTCTGAGTGAGGTTACTAGCAAGATGAAAATGGTCATGAGATTCAGTGGCCTTGGAATATCTATGAATCTCTAAATTTACATGCCAGTTTGCTCAACACAAACAAGCTCATGTCATCAGAAGATTAATAATGAAACATATAAAAAAAATAAAACATTTTTGTAGGGGCCAATACACTGCACCCGCATTCAGTGAACCCCCCCCCCCCCTTAGTTTATTACTTTACTCACCTTGGAAAAGGAACAATGTTAAACTTGTCTTGCTATGAGATTAAAACATCAGACTATGGCTATGCCCTAAAAGCATGACACTTTTGCCTGTTTGTGAATCAGCAAAAGTAACAACAAGCAAATAACAACTCAAGCTGTTATGCTGGAATAGTTGTGATACCAGTTTGGGTCATCTGAGCAAGTACCTTCAAATTATATTGGAATACAAAGTAGCTAATAAAAAGCATAATAAAAAGAATTAAGAAAAATGACTATTAAATATGCACTGTAAGACATGAATAGCCAGGCATTATATAAAAAAGACTGAACTGCAAAGCATCACACCTATTTTGCAGGTGTGTGGTTAATAAATAGGGAATATGATGGAACGGGAGAAAGGAGGAGGATAGGGAAGCAATCAGGAACAGTTGTAGAGGAATGAGAGACAGAACAGGTCTATTAGGTTCATAGGTTAGTACTAAGCTAACTGCCCTTGCAGGCCATTTTAAGCCTAGCCAATTATCCCTTGTGAGCCTCAAACCCTGCACCTTGTGTTTGTAAGGCAAACACCTTAAACATTAAGCCACCCGCCCAACCCTTTGTAACAACAATATAAGACCTTAACAAGAAAAGAGTAAAGATGGTAGCCAAATTATAACAAGCCATCAGGTTTATCATAGAGTTGCATTCCTTTCACTTAAGTGTGAAAAACAAAACAAAAAATACATCTAACAAAAATGTAAATATCTGTGTTCTTCAGAGATTTTATTTATTTATTTATTTGTTTTCAGTTTGATTACCGGGGAAATCCACTGGGCCACGAAGTACCCATTTTCAGTGGAGGCCTGGGGAGAAAAGCTCCAAAGGCAGTACAATCAAGGTTACAATGCATGAGATAAAATACAATAGAAATGTACAAATAGTCAGGGAGATACATAGTAAGTAATTATACATAGTAAGAAGTAAGTATACATAGTAAGAACAGTGGAAACAATATTTTTTTTTCTAGGTACTAACATAATTAGCAATATTTACATCCTTACAGTCAACTGACTTCATAAAGAGAATTTCAGACTGCTGAAATGAAGCCATCAATGATGTTACCTCTGAGCATGTTTAGCTCATGGTCTCCTCTAAATGCATTGTGGTTTTGAGTTACTTAGGTCTATTTAAGAAAGGGAAGCCATTACTGGTAGGATATCCACATGCATAGAGTATCCTGTGACCAAACAGTGGCTATGATGCCTGAACTTGTTTGTTGTCCAAGCCAGGCCTGCATTCTTTTATAGCAGTAACTAAAGTCTATGTCATAATCTCCAATAAGTAAACATGCACCATAACTGTATGTTAAGTTCTGCTCCTTGAGGGTAAATGTTTTGTAAACAGGAAAAACTCACTGATGCTGTTTTAAAAGAGTCAAAGGTAAAATATCAGCTTTGATCTGATCATGAAATTGTAAATGTCGCATTTTACTTCTCATTATGTTATGCAAGAGATCAATTTACTCATGCTACTGCAGTTATTGGAACAAAATATTTGTTTACTTTTGTGATAAAAAGAAGGCATTTTTTTTCTAGCATGAAACAAGAGCCATCACTGCCAGACCAGATGACCACATCCAGACAATAGCAATCTTCCTGTGAAAACCCATCCTGGTATTTCATTTGCCGTTTAGCTATGGGTGTCCTGAGCTCAGCAGCATTGGGTCATCTACATACTGTACAAAACAGGTGTCATCTCAGTTTATCCATGTATCAGTAAAATGAAAGAAAAGGAAAAAAACATTCCCTTTGAATGGTCTTTCGATCCATCAATCTTCGTGACATTGTAAATTGCCAGACTATGTCTAAAGGTGTCTGCATCACTTTCTGTCTGTTTTAGTACCTATTTCTTGTTGTGTGTGTGTCATAGCCAGGATCAAGAGAGCCTATATGACTCATACCCTTTCTCATAAAAAAAATTCACAATCACTGTCATTTGATTAAGATTTATTAGGCTGTGTTAATAAAGAAATATCAAGTGGTTTGTTCAGTCTGTCACCTACAAATGACTCTGTTCTCAATTAGACTTTCCAGAATACCATGGTACACATCAATGTAAAGAAAAATACAAAGTATTTGATATGAAAGCTATATTTATAGAAATGTTTAGATCTTTAAAAGATGATTACTCTGAAAACGATTTAATCAATGCCAAATTGGGAACAGTATACATTATAAAAATGAACTACTTTGCAATTGTTTATTTCTACAAAATCACTAGGAACTGATTTGCAATAGGGTTTGGTCTGGGCTACAAATATGCAAGAAGGAAAAGAAATATCTCTGAAACTGAACACTTTAGGGCTTTGAAGAAAAGTAATGTATATTGTACCTTTGTATTTTAGTCAGCTAATAATATTTTGAAATGCATCTTTGTGTTTTCAGTCATCAGACCGGATCCCAGCCATCCCATAGAGCTCTAGAATGGACATCTAGGAATGAACATGCCTGCAGTAGTATTTATAAGCAGAGCAAGGCTTTCCTTTAGTTCTGATAAACAGTTGCACAGAATAAATCTGTTCATATGTACATTATCTTACATAAAGTATAAGTTTAGTCCTGTTGTTGAACTGTCTGAAGGGAACGCCATTGTACTTTTTTCACTTAGGTGATATAAAGTTAAACATAAAAGTTTACATATATGCAACATTTTTTAACAGAGTAGAAGTTGTCACCATTTTGTCCCTGGCATGTGTCACTTGTCATTAAAGCCCAACTTGCATCTTTATTAGTTAATAAATAAGCATTCAGCATCTTGTTATGTACGGTGGAGAGATTTAGCAGAAGTATGAAAGACAAGGGCCTATGCCTAAAGCACAGCCCTGTAAGGACCCAGTATTTTGACTTTTCTTTTCTAGTTAAAAACTGATAAATTTGGTAGACTGCAGTCCAAATGAAAATGTAGCAGTTGCATAAAAGAAAATTACCATTCTTAGCAGACTGTATGTGTGCGAGCATGTGTGTGTACATGTGTATATGTGTGTGACTGTATAGTTTAAATGTGACTCAGAAGCACTGAACGGATGATTTGAAATATTCATATCGTTCCACCTGGATAAAGCAGGATGTACTCTTGTTTTTTTTTTTTTTTCATCTTCTTTAAATTGTCAGAGTGATGAAAGGAAAAATTACCATTTAGTGAGCATGAAAAGTGCAGTGACCTGGGTCCTTGCTTAAGTTATGGGCTAATTGACCATAAAACAACCAGAGGGCAGTTAACGTTCTAAAGTAATAGTTTGGATTTAAAGTTACTGATTCTTTCCAATCACCAGTGACAACCAATTACACAAACTCGTTTTCATATTATGTAAAATGAAATGTTCCTTTTAAAGGTCTTCCTGAGGGTGGTCACTAACAATGCTTGACTAAATTATGCCTAGTAGCTATGGACATTTAACAGTACGTGCTAACATAGTCAATTAAAACGTAGATACAGAGGTCAATTCACTGGAGGAATAGGACTCTGATACCTACTGATATTAGCTTCCAAATTATTATAGTCATTTTCTTATTAAACTTAATTATAGTCATTTTCTTATTAAATTTAAGTAGTTTTCTGTACTCTAAAAAGTAATTGCGCTTCCACTCTAATGTTACATTTAAAGAAAAAATACATTTAGAGCCAGATTCTATAAAGCCTACACTAAGTGTACATGATATGTTTTCAAGAACATTCTTATCACATTTTTTTGTGTGT
This sequence comes from Protopterus annectens, assembly GCF_019279795.1. Taxonomy (NCBI): domain Eukaryota; kingdom Metazoa; phylum Chordata; order Ceratodontiformes; family Protopteridae; genus Protopterus; species Protopterus annectens. Next base: position 950,230,540 of record NC_056748.1, on the reverse strand, counting down.
GTTTTCTAGTCACGCAGAAAGATTACGCTAAGTATAAATGTAGTCTACACTTCGTGGTAACCTTTATGAATCCCTGTCAATATTTAAAGCTGCAAGAATATCAGTGGGAAAATGAAAATTAGGAGGAAGAAGGTAAGAATTATGTCTGTGTTGTCTGTCCACTCGAAATGGTGTACACTTATTCCACACCAAGAGTAGGCATTATTGAATCCTGGGGTTAAAATATATTTTGGTTCACACTTACAATGTTTATTTAAAAATAATCTTTAAAACATTAAAGCTTTCAGAATCCTCATTGCCTTCTAATCCTGTCAGCACACTGATTTAGATAGCGCCCTGCGTTTTTAAATCATTTAATCTTGATTTAATTCACTTTGTATTAAATTGTCTAGAAGTATGTGCTCCATCTATGAATGTTCATGTCTGCGTGAACATGTGTATACTTGATTATATGAGTGTGTGCATGTCTGTGTGTACATGCACATGCAATGTTTTGCCCCTTGCAACAGGCTAGCATCCTATCCAGAATTACTTTTTCTGCCCTTATGCCTAATGTGTGCTGATTTAAATTTCAGGTACCCATGGGTCCCTAACCGAATAAAGTACATGACTGGGGAATGAATGAATGTCCTCATAATATTTTGTTCTGAATTACAAACTTTAACCAGCCATAAATATAAACAGAACTCATCTGCTAGCTGCAAGCCTAACTCTGATATCACCACAATAGCAGGTTGTTTGAGACTATGGCTAACTCAGTGACAGACAGCAGCTCTCATTTTTTATGAGGAGCAGGGGTGGAACAATGCCAGTATTTAAAATTTATCTCTGATTCTTAATCCTTCCATCCTTTTATAGTTGGAAAAGTGTCTAACTGCTGAGGCAATAGCTTCACAAGCTATGTTCTTTGCAGTGGACACACATGCTGCAAGAAGCTTCCGTCACATTACATCTCCAAGGAAATCATATTTAGTAAATCCAGGTAGAGAGAAAGCAGACCTTTTAAATAGGAGGAACAAATGTATACAATTGTGGGGAGAGGAAGTGCACCACATTAGGCATCCAGGGATGAGAGCAGATGGTACAACAGATGTCTGATAGTCATACCTCTCAACCTCTTAGTGTAAAAAATCTGGAAAAGCCTAAAATAATGGTGGACAGAGGCACAAAAATAGGGACAGAGTTTAAATATTGCACTTTCTCCATTAAAAAAGGCTCTTCTGAACGTTCAAGAGCAGAATAACAAACAGCTTGCTACAGTTATTAGCACAAAATCACCTCACATTCAACACTTCAGCTGAGCTGTAACTGCAGTATCGGCATTCATTTAGCACTGCACTAGTGTGCTATCAGTACCTACCAATCATCATTCTGACAGCACCTTCCACTGCCCCCCCCAGTAACACCTCTGCTACACCCAACTGTGCCCCTCCCTAGGTTCTCCATAGTTCAATACCCAAGATCAGCATCTCTGTTAGCTTTTGTCTGACATACAGTTGACTTAGTGCCATACATTTCAACTGTCGAAATTTTTTGCCTTAAAGTTTTGGCCTGCTCCTCATAAAAGTTGTGGTTTCCTGGCAAATTCCCCAGGGCATACCCCCCGGGACAGAATGGATACCAGAGGGAAGATAATCAGGATATACAAAGGGAAGTAAGTAATACTCAGGATGTTGGTAATGACAGTGAGTATAACCCTGACCCTTTAGAGTATCCTCCTCTGAGGAAGTCCGAGTGGCTGAAGAATCAGAGGAAAAAAAAAGAACATGGCAGTTACAACAACAATTATGACCAACCTTACAACAACAATTGGAACAACTGGGGCAAAGGGAGGGGGAAGGGCTCATACAGATTTTAATGAAAAACACATATTCATTTAGCATTGTTACAAATAAATTAGGGGATTTTAAAATTTATAACTACAGCAGCCTGGATATTGATGGTAGGGCAGCAGATCTATTCAAAAAAGGCTTGTCCTTTGAGCCAAATAAAGATGCAGCCATCGACTAAGCCTTAATAGACTTAAAACTTTTTACAAGAAAAATAAATTTTGACTTTTATTTTGAGGGCACTAAGCAGGCACAAATAAATGGGAATATATGTAAGAAGCCTATCGTCTTTAATCCTCCCCTGAACCCTAGCATACAATTATATGAAAACATGTGTGAGAATGATATCAGGGAGGTAATAAGGAACAAAAAGAAAACATACAGTGAAAATAATATGACTAGAGAAGAAATGGAAATTCTGAATAACTTGTGTAACAACACTGAAATTAGGGTAGCTAAACCAGATAAAGCTGCAGGTTTACAGATAATGAATCGGAATACAAATGTGGACAAGATGTTAAATATATTATACACGGACACATATGATGAAATCAGTATTAATGAAAAGAATATTGCATATAGAAAAGTAGATGTTGCAATAGAGGAGATGGTACTAAACAAGGACATCACAGAGGAAGAATATATGTTTATGCAAATTAAGCATCCAAAGATTCCCACCATTTTTGGGGTCCCGAAGATACACAAAAATCTTTGGGACCCATCTTTGAGGCCAATAGTAGATGAAAGAGCCTCTAAGACATATCCTATAGCCCGATTCCTAGATAGTCAATTGAAGAACGTACTTAAGAATTATTACTGGATATTAAAAGACTCCTGGGATTGCCTAAGGAAAATTACAATGGATAAATATAGTGATGATTTAATATTTGTCACAATAGATATAAAAGATTTGTTTTCGACAATTCCACATGATATAGGTATAGAGTGGTTCTATGCTTTCTTATGCCAATATACTGACTTAAGACATGAACATATTTTAACCATAAGGGCACTCATGGAATTAGTTTTAGAAACAAACATCATCACATTTGAAGAACAATTGTTTAAGCAAACCAAAGCAGTGGCTATGGGGGCAGCATGTGTCCCCATTTTTGCAAACATAGTGTTGGCTTTCTGGGAAAAATAAATAGTGTTTAAAAGCTCATTCACTGATGGCTGGACATTCTATGGCCACTTTTTAGATGATATTGTTTTTTGGAAAAAAGGTGAACAAGAATTATTAGAATTCTTAGAGTTCATAAATACAAGTATTAATTTTCTTGAATTCACTAGCAATATAATTAAGGAAGGTGACAATATCAGCATAGAAAAAAATAAGAATAAAAGGGAATTTATGTCTACTATCTATAGGAAGCCGACATACTCCAATACCCTCCTGCATTTTAAAAGTTGCCACCCCACCCATCAGAAAAAAATCCTTGGTGAAGGGACATTAAGAAACTTGCCATTTTTAAATTTAATAATCACTATTTTGATATAAAAATGATTTTAACCCATAATTGGAGTATTTTCAGGGTCAATAGGGTACAGCTAGAATTAGTGGGTCCAGTACCTAGAATAATTTACAAGAGATAACAGAGCCTGAAGAACATCCTTGAAAGGAATAGAAATATGAATAGGAAGGGTGATGGTATGGTGAAATGTGGATTCTGTTTACAATGTAGGGACATTAAAGTTGGGAAAGAGTTAACAGTCCCACATTATGGTAAGATTTATTTGAACAAGAAATACACATGCAGCAGCAAAGCTGTGGTATACTTAGCATTATATACCTCATGTCCCTGTTTCTATATAAGGAAAACCATCAATACCTTAAGGACAAGAATATATCAGCACAACTATGACATTAGTAAAAAGGACAAGAAAAATGTTTTAGCCGTCCATATTGCTTTACATGTGGGACATAAATTTAATTTTACAGTTATAGACCAGGCTGCTGTGGGTGAGAGAGGGGGCCCACTTAATGATTTTTTAGAACAAAAAGAATTGAGATGGCAACTGAGAACCAATGCTTCAGAACCTCCCGGGTTAAATAGTGCCATCTCGAGTAGTTAAATTTTAAGGTTAAAAGCACAATATTTTATGTAAATATTGCTCTTTCTGAAACCCTTATACTCTATTTTTACATCCTATATTTAATCCTTATCTGTATTCTAATTTTATTATTTTATAATATATTATTATATCTGTATGCTTGCATATTGCACATGATAGTAGTAAATTATTGTATCTATGTAGATGTGTGATGTTCAAAAATAGGCTTTGGTTCCTGAGCAAAAAGAGAAGTTTCATGTACGAAACGATCAGCATATGCAGCATATTAATTAGTAGGAATAAGGTTTTAATATAGGAATACTGCTTTAATATTAAATGAAAGGAAATGATGTCATCATTTATGGGGATTTATAACAGGTGGGGTTTGAGTATCATGTTTTCTGATGAAGTTTCTACTACAAGACGAAAGCTCTTAATTAAAGTACTGTGGTGTGGATTCCTGACTCCTATTCTTTATTTCTGGCAAATTACTAAGGACTGAAGTCATTTAAGTAATGACATACATTTGATTTTCAGTCTTCATATCATTCAGAAAATGCATGCTAACAAATAGTTGTATTTTACCAATTTAATAGGTTATACGAGCGATATTTAAAACCTGTCCTTATTATCAAGCCTTTGCCCCCCACCCCACCCTCATTATTTTAGGATTTGTCTAGACTTTTTGCTCTAAGAGGATGAAAGGTATGCTTCATGTTCTAACTTGGAGTGTGCACCTCAGGATTTGTGGCAAGATCTCAAGATCTAAATTCCACTGCATTAATTTCCCACTATATTTTCCCCAGTTATAGCTCCCACCCTCAAGCTTCAACTAGTCAACTGCAGGATTCATCAGGCTGCTGTAAAATATGCTCAGTTTGCCTCATCTTTGAAGTCTTCATAATAGTGCCTAGTGCAGACAATACTGATGATTTTCTTGCAGTTTTTAATATGGATGTTCATTCCTCTGTAGAACTGCTTGCTCCAGCTCATGCATGTTCAATCCATGTGATACCACATGAGCTATGCTTTAACCTGTAGCTTTATATGTTGTGGCAACAAGGATGATGGCCTGAGTGTAAGTGGTGATGCACATGTGGCTGTGGCACCAAGCTTAGGATTCATGAACATTACGCTGTCTGTCAGGCAGACATGTCCCTGTAGGAGGCAGTATTCCTGTCAAGGGAGATCTCTTTTATTTCACATCAACCAGCCATAATTTCAAGGTGTTTACAAACTGATAAATCCAGCCTATTTTTTCACCTGTACAACATTTTAGTCTGAAGTTGGCTGCTTAATTCTTGCAGCTAAGCAGAATTCAATGCAGATTGGGCAGCTTCTATGGTAATCTCAAAAGTTACATGTAGTTTTTTTGTCATGAGCCCATAACTTGGATTTGTTAAGAGTTTCAAGAGGTTGACTATTTGGGATCTAGTTTTCCTGATTTTAAGTATGTTGTATTTGCTGCTAGGATCTATGTTACACAGGACTTGTTATGAACTGTCTTGACATACATGGGCCCATGATTTGTTTTAGTTATTCATTTAATATTTGATAGCTAGTCAGGTGGACAGGTCGCTTAGCTCTTTTCAGCCACAACCTGGAATCTGTGAGCAGAAAATACAGTATTGTGATTTACATTTATAAGGAAAACATAGCTTATAACACAATTACAGCATGCAAGGATATACATAGTTTATCACAGAAGAAAAAAATTAGAGAGCAGTAACTACTTGAGGATATATATATATATATATATATATATATATATATATATATGTGTGTGTGTGTGTGTGTGCATTCAAAATATTAACAGCAATGATCTAATTTATTAAGTTACCGACTGTCTAGGCTTCATCCCAGAATATTGTATGCACTGTGGTAAGGGAGATTAACCATTGTCATGACAACAGATGCAGTCAGACTGTGCCTGAAAGTGATCCTCATTTTCTTAGATTATTTAATGGTTTAATTTTTCATTTCAGTCGGCAAGTTGTTCCAGATGGACAGTGTCAGTCTATAGAAGGCTTTTTCTCCAAAGGTAGTTTAAAATGGAGTGCTGAAAATGCTAAAACTGCTGCAGTCGGACCTTCTGAGATCATAGCTGCTTTGCAGGATACTGATTTATATGGTGAGCAGTAACCTTGTTTAATGTCTTGAAGATAAGGATAGTTAAGACAAAAGTTGCCCTATTTAGTACTGAGAGACAATTAGTGTTTTCGAGAAGCTTGCTGTGCTGAGTAAGAAGGTCTGCTAAATGAATTAATTTTTTTTCTGAGGAAAATGAAAAATACTGGTGTGATTCTTTATGAAAGACTAGTATTTAGGCACCAGGAACCAATTGCTATCTGTTGTGAAGAACTCTCGTTTTCATCTTTAAAATATTTCCTGTATCAATCTTCTCCTTACTCTTGCGGCCCAATCAATGGTGCTATAGGCATTGGTCTTCTTTCTGCTTGATTGGAACAGTGTCCTTTATATTGGGCTTCCTGACTAAGAGGTAGATGAACTGTGTTTCCCTTTTTGTATGTATTTTTTTTGTTTTGTATAAATAATAGCTCCTATACTTATAATGCATGTTTTGACTTGTGTTCAAGTTTATTTAGGTGCTTGTTTTCTGAGCAATTTGACATTACAATTAAATGAAAGAAATATAAAAAACCTACAATACTGGAATAATAAAACTGCAGCTTCATAAAATATAAACTCTAAAATGGGTAAAATATTGTAATGAAATAACAACACTGAAAATATTAAAACAATTATAATTGTATAAAATATAACAGTGCAGGAAAGTATAATTATAGAAAGTGTAGTAGAAGGTAACTGTTTGGGGAGTGGGAAAGTTATAAATTGCATGTCTAGTTTAAATAAGTTTTAAGAAATAATTTAAAAAGAAAAATTATAGGTCATGCCTTTAAGTGTAGAAGGAGACAGTTCCATTGGTGGTGCGTGATGTCAAAAGTCCTTAGTGCTAGAGTTAGATTACAAACAATCCCTTGGAACCTCCAACAACTGACTGGAAGAGGAGCACTAAGACCTAGCTGGGCCATAGGTGATGAAGATCTCCTTAGGACATGGTGGACCCAGGTAACACAGGGCTCAATAAATCATCAGTAGGATTTTAAAGATGACATGTGTTCAAATGGCAGTCAATGCAAACTCCACAGAATGGCAGTTCTAAGGTAGGACCAATGAGACATTGTGTGATAACATTTATAAAAGAATCGCTAAAAACAAGTGGCTTTTGGAAATAAAACTATATATATATATATATATATATATATATATATATATATATATATATATATATATATATAGACCTTTTACATCAGGGCACAATAAGAATATATTCAAAACATTTTTTAATGCAGACTATTCAAATCTGTGACTCTTTTTTTTTTTTTTTTTTTGGTGCAAATAAAATACATAAGAACACATAAGATCCACCTTTTAGGGCAATAGTGTTCTCTAAAGGAAATAAAACAGAACACATTAGTGTTTTTCAGATAAAATATCCAATAAATATGAAGAAAAAATCCAGCGTATATTATGGACATTTGGTATTTTCTAATATCTTAAGAGAGATAGAATAGGAAAGAGAGTATATATTAGCAATGATTGATATAGCAGCATTAGAGGAACTAATGAAGATAAGGGCAGCCATGGTAGTGCAGCGGTTAGCATCACCACCTCACAGCAAGAGGTTTTCTGGTTCAATCCTTGGCTGGGGTGCCTTCTGTGCGGAGTCTGCATGTCCTCCCTGTGGTCATGTGGGTCTCCTCCGGGTGCTCCGGTTTCCTCCTACACCCCAAAGACATGCTGTACATAGACTGGACACTCTAAATTGGCCCTAGGTGCAAGTGTGTGCATGTGTGTGCCTTCTGTGGAAGGTTGGGTGCCAGGCTGGCAACTCAACACCATAAAACTCTACTGCCAATCATGAGCAGACAGGTGATCCGCTGTGGCGACCCCTAACCGGGAAAAGCCAGAAGAAGAAGAAGAGGAAGTTATGAAGATGGTTAGACAACACTTCAATATTAATTCTAACTTTATCATCAAAAGAACTAGAGTTACTAATTTCTTTAGTTAAGATTTTAGAAAAAACATTTTTGATTTTTAAAAATGAGATTTTGTCAACAAACAAAGGAAGTTGCAATGGCATCATCCTATGCAAAGATGGTGATACCATAATGGGAAAAAGACCTAGTTTATGATAACATATAAAGAGAGAATATCATTTTATATGAATGTTTTATTGATGATGTATTTACTGTAGGGATAGGAAAAGGAGACCGTTTTAAAAAAAAATTTGTAACACAGTTGAATGGTTCTAATGATTTTAAAAAATCAAATAGTTAGAAACAGAGATCAATTTTTAGACGTTTTAATAAAATTTGCTAAAAACAAACTGGAGTGTTAATTTAAGCATTTTTGAAACTAGAGTTTCACAACAGTTATTTACACAATGAAAGTGCACATCCATCAAGTGTGAAGAAAGGAATAATTAAAAAGCAAAGAATCAGAGCATCCAGATTAATTAGTGAAGAAGAACAATTTTTGATAAAATTGTAAAATGTAGAAAACATGTTTTTAGAAAGAGGATATAAACAGGAAGCAGTAAGAGAAGTTATAGAACAAGTATTAATACAGAGGATGGAAGTTTATCAACCAACTTTAAAAGTGAAGAAAGGAAAAGGAAAGAAGTAGATAAGAAAACTGTCAATTGAAAGTTAACCGACCCTATTAGATATAGTGCAGACTCGTTTTCTTTTAAGAATAATATAAAAAAAAATAGAAAAATTATTCAAGGTAACTTAGAATTAGTTAAGGTGGTTGGCAAATGAGCAATATTTATAAATAAGAAAGGAGGTAATAGCATAAAAATACTAGAAATAGATAAAAGAAATAAGCGGATGTAGAATTATGGAACTCATGCATGTAATAGATGTTTACTATGCAGATTTATTAATAAAGGGAAAATCTTATACTTCCAAATATAAACACACTCTTTTGTCTTTGTTAGAAAGGGTAGTATATTATGCATCATATGTGACATGTCACTCATTTTATGTAGGTCAAACTAGCAGAAATTTAGTAGCCAGACTTAGAGAATGAGTTAATGCAATTAAAAGTAAGAGTACTACAAATGCAAGAAAACATGCAAAAAGTGCAACGGTTTTAACTCATTAACACATGTATTGTATGGAATGTCACACTTCTAGCAACCTATACAGATCTAGCATTCCAGAGCTTTTTCTGAAAAAATAAACAAATGTAAATATTTTGTGAAGAATAAAAGCTATTAAACTGTACAAATAGCAGTGTTGCCAGTAAGAAGTATTCTTTATGGTGATAATAACTAATGCATTTGTAGCCCATCAATGAATACTATCATCATCATCTTCTTTTGCCTGTTCCCATTAGGGGTAGCTACAGCGGATCATCTTTTTCCATTTCTTCCTGTCCTCTGCATCTTGCTCTATCACACCAACCACCTGCATGTCCTCTCTCCCCATATCCATAAACCTTATCTTAGGCCTTCCTCTTTTCCTGTTACCTGGTAGCTTCATCCTTAGCATCTTTTTCCCAATATACTCAGCATCCCTCCTCAGCACATGTCCAAACCAATGTAATCTTGCCTCTCTGGCTTTGTCTCCAAACCTTCCAACCTGGGCTGACCCTCTAATATACTTATTCCTAATCCTGTCCACCCTTGTCACAACCAGTGCAAATCTTAACATCTTTAACTCTGCCACATCCAGCTCAAACTCCTGCCTTTTTGTCAATGTCACTGTCTCCAACCCATATAACATGGCTGGTCTCATTACCCTCTTGTAGACCTTCCCTTTCACTCTTACTGGTACTCGTCTGTCACAAATCACTCCTGACACTCTTCTCCACCCACTCCATCCTGCCTGTACTCTCTTCTTCACCTCTCTTCCACACTCACCATTACTCTGAACTATTGATCCCAAGTATTTAAACTCATCCACCTTCACCACGTCTACTCCTTGCATCCTCACCGTTCCTCTATCCTCCCTCTCATTCACACATATATATTCTGTCTTAGTCCTGCTGACCTTCATTCCTCTTCTCTCTAGAGCATATCGCCATCTCTCCAGGGTCTCCTACACCTGTTCCCTACTCTCACTAAAGATCACAATGTCATCTGCAAACATCATAGTCCATGGGGCTCCTGTCTGATCTCATCTGTCAACCTGTCCATCACCATTGCAAATAAGAAAGGGCTCAGAGCTGATCCTTGATGTAACCCCACCTCCACCATAAACACATCCGTCACTTCCACTGCAGACCTCACCACTGTCACACTACCCTCATACATATCCTGTACTACTCTTGCATACTTCTCAACACTCCTGAATACTATATACAATGAATACTATAATATATTAATAATTCACATAAACCCAAAATTATAAATTTTGCAAAACTTTCACAAATGGTAATATATTGGAAACTCTACAACATAGACATATTTTGTTGCAACCTTTTTTTTAATCAAAAATAAGCTTTCACTTGACAACAACATTTTTTTTCTGTTAGTATAAGTTTATTGAGATATTTACAGAAATATGAAAATGTATGTTTAATTCTATAATTAGCAATATAAACAACAATGAATATATCTGAATATGCATAACTTACAGTACAAATGCCAAATAGAGTTTTCTTCAACAATAAGGTTTCACATGATGCCATGCAACAATTTATAAGTCACTTTTTTAATGTGTTAAGTATATATGGAAATATTGTTTATTTTCCCAATTACTATCAAACAACTAGCAACATGTAAGGTATAGTATGATATAAATGGTCATTGATGATAATTTTTCCTGTCTCCCACCATGGCATTTCACACCATAACCCTCAATAACATGTAAATCTCTCAGTTATGAAAATATGAACATAAATAATCAATCTTAGTGTCATTTTGTTAATGACTCCTTGCACATTCTAATACATCCTATTATTAGATGATAACTCCCATATTTAAAGAAGCCAAATCCTAAGAAAGAGTGGATGCCATAAGGGATTATTGGTGTGAACTGGAAGAGTACAAAAAGGTGCTATAGGTTTGAATGAGCTGCAAAATGATATTTAATGTTTTAGAAATGATCAAAGAAAGATCACAAGGAGGAGATGTTGACTCTCTCCTAGAGTTTAAGGAAATGGATCGGCAAATTAAATTAAATGCTAATGAATAACTTGGATTGAATGAAAGTTTAAATATTAAATGTCTTCAAAAATTTGGAATGGACATGTAATTTGATTGGTTGAATTTTCAGGGTGGGTATTTAAAGGAGCTTAAGGCAATGATAACTGCTTTGTTGTTCTGGTACTTACGTATTATCACAACCAGATTTTTAAAGTGGTGCAATTCATACTGTGATCTCGGAACAACTTCATCTTTAAGTGGAAAGGGGTGTGTGAAGTCTTAACTGCTATTCTGTCAATGTGGTAATGAGATGTAGGAAGAGGAACAACAGCAAAATTCCTCTTCCTCAGTAGCGTACCTCCCCGCTTTGTGTCTGCAAACTGCTTTGCAGTACAACTGTAGGCTGTGTTCTTCTATCGTCATTAGTGTGTGGCTTCTCAGCACTTTTCAAGCGAATTATTTTTGCATTTGTGTGTTTGTGGCTGCATTCAGTTTACTGCTGTATCTCATTACCACATTGACAGAATAGCAGTTAAAACTTCACACACCCCTTTACACTAAAAGATGAAGTCATTCTGAGATCACAGTACGAATTGCACCACTTTAAAAATCAGCAGGACTGTACCTTCCGTCCATGGTGTGCCATCTCATTTATAGAGGTTTTGAAGAGTGTAGGTTAGCAGGGTAGGTACTTTGCCCACCTAAAAACTGAGTGCTATCATTTGAAGACACATTACTCTCAGACTGCTGTTATCTGTGTACAGCGTGCAAAACACCCAGTTGTCATGCTCGGAATCGTGCTTGTCTGCGAAATAAGAGAAATTGGGCTGGTGTTTCTGTATAACGGCAATTCAAATTTTGTATTATTTAAATTAGTGTGAAATACTAATTTTTTTTGTGTTCTGTCAAAATGAACTGCAAACTGTCTTAGAAAGTGCACAACTATCAACAGGTATTTCCACTTACGTATTATCGAGTGGTTAAAAATTTGGTTGCAATAATACGTAAGTACCAGAACAACAAAGCAGTTATCATTGCCTTAAGCTCCTTTAAATACCCACCCCCAAAATTCAACCAATCAAATTACATGTTCAATCCAAATTTTTAAAGACATTTAATATTTAAACTTTCATTACCATTGTTCTGAAGAAGTCTGTGAATTAAAGAAGACAGCACTTAACAAAGGTGAATTATTTGGCATTTTCTTTATTGCATGCTTTTTTGTTTTGTATTTTTAGTTTCAGCATATGAGGTTCATTGCAGTTTTGGTTTTATTAGCTATTATTTATAAAATTACAATAAGACTTTGGACTTGCACACAAACAAAGTGAATGAGTGTGTGTGTGTGTGTGTGTGTGTGTGTGTGTGTGTGTGTGTGTGTGTGTGTGTGTGTGTGTGTGTGTGTGTGTGTGTGTGTGTGTGTGTGTGTGTGTGTGTGTGTGTGTGTGTGTGTGTGTGTGTGTGTGTGTGTGTGTGTGTGTGTGTGTGTGTGTGTCTCTGCTTAATCTGTGAGAGTGTTTACAAAATACTGAAAAGGAAATGACACAAGACTGAACACCCTTGTTCACCTGCCTTGTTTTCAAGACAGCTTCACCAGTCCTGAGACAATAAGCAAGATTCAATTGTCCTTCTAATAATAAACCTAGTCATGGCTAATCCTAGTAGTGTGTGTAAGATAAAGGGCAAGGCAATGAATCAAATGCTGTGGCAAGGTTCAGATATATTACACCAACTGTTTGCCCATCGTCTATCACTTGTATCACATTGCTCTACAAATAAAGCATATCAGCATTACATGTATGGCCCATAACAAAACTCCATCGTGGCAGGTTCAAATTTAACAGAAAGTGGGACTAGATAAAGTCCAGGAATGTCCTCTCAGAAGCTTTAGCACAAGATTATATATCTATAATTAGTTGCAAAGATGTGATCCTGGTATATAGTATATGAAAAATTACAGTCAATCTCTAAATTCTAGGGGAATGCCAAGTAACAAATTTATAAATGGGAAAGGCATGGTGTTATCATTCCAAAGATTTTATATGAAAAATATCCATTTATTCTATCAGGACCCTCTGCAGCATCATACATGACTTTAATAAATTTGTTGTCTTCTGTGCATGTTATATTATAGCACAGAACCATTTGATTTACCACTGTTTTTTTTAAACTTACAGTTTACATGTTTTTCCCCTGATTTACATAAACTGATTCCTTTTTTCCCAACAGAAGAACACTTCTGTAGTGGTGCTACAAATGAGATTGTTTGGTAAATATATTCTGCAGCAATCCTCCTTGATTTTACATCATATTTTTGTCACTCCCCTTATACAAATGTGTGATATTCTGCTAAATGACTGAGGATTACAGTTAATCACCAATCCTGGACATTAGAGTTTCATTTTTTTATTATTTTTATTTTGGTCAGAAAATGCAGGTTGATGCAGAACCTCTTGCTCTATTAACAATTAAGTGAATTATTAAAAATTGTCCTTGAATTTGGGATTTTTGCCCACACACACTTTTCTCCTTTGTCCCTGATTCTTCATCAAAGAAGCTAAGCGCTGTACTACACTTTCAAGCTGTCAGCATGTTTTATATACAGAATATTGTTGCAGAAGGCTGTTGTTCTGATTAATGTTTGTCAGCAGAAACTAATACTTTTCCAAGAAGTCATTTTGTTGTTGGCCTGGGTGTAACTGCATAAGCAAACTTACTACGGATCTGCTCTTTTTTTGGTGATTAAAACAGCATCTACAGTTTCCTCTGTTTGCAAGGTCTTTCTTTGAATTGCTTTATTTATAAATATTTGCGCAGACACACACATCTGTCTTTCTATTTATCTGTTTTTGCCTGATTTTCATTGTTTTTCAAAGTAGTTACAACACCAATTGCACTCAGCATATAAGAACTGCAGCCAGCTCTGTCACTTGCAATGCATTCATCATACATGGATATTTATAAAGTGATCTAATTGAGATTACTAACCCAAATAAATTGGCATGTCCTGTGATGTGAAACATTCAGGATCTACAAGAAAGGCAAACGCGTTATTCTGTATATGAATAACTAATATCAAAATGGAAATTATAATGAGGGAAATGAGAAAAGGAATACAAAAGTAAACTGAGTGAAAGCTAGTCTTGAAAAGAAATGAATGAAAAATTCAGATCAAGCAATACTAATCAGCTGGCACAAAGTATGGAAGTACTTACTTATCACTTACAACTCTTCTGACCAGTGTGTTCAAAGCCTGGACAGAGCCATTGCAAAAAAAAATGTCTAAAGACTAACCACTAAAGCAAACATGCTGGTCATTTTGAAAATGCAAGTCAGTTGTTTTTACTCTCATCTACATCTCATACTGTGCCTGTTGGTGTAGGATGTGCTCTCTGACCAGCTTATTCATCCTTTGTCCTACCTCCTCCTCCATTCTCCTTGATTTTGTACTCTGAACATTCAAGTGTCCATCTCAGCTAGGCAAACCTGGGAAGCATTGTCAAGTGCCCAAGCAACAGTACAGCCCAGGACTGCAAGGTACAGTATTAAGAGATTTTAGGACTGAAGACTGTGCTGTGCAAACAGGACCTTACAATGTCCAGAAACATACATATAAGAGTAAGTGCTTTAAACATTTAATTTCATTCTCTGTTTATGGCTGAAAACATTAATCTTTGCCTTCCAGAAAACCAGCATTTATGGGGCATGACTCTAACAGGCTTGTATTACTGTAAGCTTTATTTATAGGGACTATTTCTGATTATTCTTGAACATATCATATTTCTGACAAATTCTCAAGAGACGTACATATGGATAACCAAGGAGCATAGTCTGGAAACAGTAGCCAGCTTGACTGCTACATACAATAAATCACTGACAAGGGGACAATTGCTAAAGACAGTGTAGTAACAAATGGAATCCTTCTGCCAAGCAGCTGCTCAAGAAAATCCCTTTTAATTATACAGCAGTAAATTAGATAATGTTGGGGAACAATTTGTAGAAACTAAAATAATGGATCAGGCTAAAGAATTTTAAGATTAAGTTGTCTGCCAAGCGAAAATCATCATAATTTGACAAAAGGCAGGTCACAGGAAATAGATATTTTCACATAATTGATATGGAACTTGTAGAGTCTAGTCTTTGTTTTTTTTTAAATTTTATATGTAAAACATGAATAAAAACTACTAAAAGTTTTGTAACCAGTGCTGTTGAGAAACAAGCAGAGGGGCTGACCCTCAAGTTTTCTTGCGTATGTAATGAACACTTGTTGATACATTATTAGTATGCAAACCTTTAAAAATGGAAAAGATAACTGCATTATTAGAGCCAGGTAAATCAAATGACACTGAATAACACCAAACAGTATTAATATAACAATGAAAGTACAAAAGATTCCCTTGTTCAAATGTAAAATGGCTTATTAGTACACAAAATGATGCATGCAATTCAGTATTACATCACCTGTGGGGGTTAGCTGGTGATAAACAAAAAAAAAGAAAGAAAAAAATGGAAGCACATATAGCCATTGATATTAAATAAGGTACGTGATGATGACACACCAAAAAGTGCAGTAGTAGTAAATGTGGGGGAAGAGTCTAAGGATGGATACACTTGATGTTAGCCAAAAGGCCAAGAAAGGCAAATGCAGCAGATTGCACTTGGGCCCAACAGACCTGAGATGAAGTATCACTGTAAGTAGTAGAGTAGAACTAAGGAGGGAGGAGCAAAAACAAAGGAGGGAGGAGCAAAAACAAAAGATCTGGGAGTGCTGATCACACATGGATAGTCAACCAGGAACAGAGAGGAGTGTTACAGTAGCAATGCTCAGAATGCCAGTGTGTATATTCTGGGTGAGGGACTTCAGAAGCAAAGACGTAATGCTCTTACTATACAAGGGCTGAGCAGAAGGCACTAAAAGAAAAGAAAAGAGACCGATTTATTCTTTGAGTTTGTGAAAATACTTCTTCAAACTGATGGTTTTGGTCATTGGAATGGAACAGTAAATCAGATACTGAAAAGAAAAGCCATGGAGGCATACACGAGGCCATTAGAGGAGAGGAATGCATGAATATGAAGACAGGTATGGAGGGAAGGTCAACTATTAACTATACCTAAATGGCAGAGAAGATAGGATAATTGTTTCTGTTATACAACTAATGTAATATAACTTTTAATAAAAATAATATAATGAAAATGACTGTGAAATTCATTAAAATGCAGCTACAGGCTACAGTAGAAGCAACTGCTACTTCAACAATACATACAAATTATATATAATACTTCAGGCATACACTACACAAGGTGTCACAGCTTGTTTTAAAGCTATTGCAAACAGGGTGTTACAGGTGACATAAATTATCTCACAGTTCATGGAACAGATTATTTAGTCATATCACTTAAACTGCTGTCAAAGTCAAAGTAAAACTTTATTGTCATTTAGAACTACACACATGTAGCCTCAATGAAATTTTGTGCATCAGCTCAATTCTTCAGATTACAAAGGAAGGTGAAACAACACATACAGGCAGAGGAATAAACATAACTAACAAATACAAGACTACTACCAATACATACAAGAAAGAGCAGAGACATTTACCAACACTCATATGCAAAAATAATACCCTCGCCTGAGTTAAATTAACAAACCTATTAAAAGTAATAGAAAACACACTACAGATCGAAATGCCTAAGTTATTTGTCTAATATTACACTTGAGTGAGTTAAATAATGCTGACTATGGATATAATAAATAAATATTGCACTTGCTTAGAATATATGTATGTATATATTGTACAAATAAATAAAAATGGACGTATTATGTGTCCAGGCCCCTGGGGCTAGTGTCCGAGTTCAGAAACCTAATCACTGTAAAGTAGAAACTGTTACTGAATCGTGTAGTCCTGCAGCGGATGCTTCGATATCTCCTGTCCAATGACAGATGCTTAAACAGTCCATGCACATGATGGGTGTTGTCCTGTATTATTTTGGTGGCCTTTCTGATGCTTCTTGCAGAATAAAGGTGTATCGGCGGAAGAACGTAACCAGTTACCTTCTCTGCAACCCTCACCCCCCTTAGTAGTGCCTTCCCTTCTGTAACTGTGCAGCTTCCAAACCACACTGTGAAGTTGCAGGTCAGGATGCTCTCTATTGCACCTCTATAGAAGGTGGAGCGAATATGAGGAGGAAGCTTAACTTTTTTTTCAGCCTTCTTAAAAGTCCACACATGTTCATAGGCTCAAACAATGTCCACAGGCTCAAACAGCTTTAAGTAAAATCTTAAAGCAATTTTTTCTACTTGGAGAAATTTGTTTGTGCACTCGGTTCCTTAATTAGCTGTTTGTGAGATAATGTTCTGTAGGTGTTGGTAACCGATTTGTCTGGCTAATGACAGATATATAGTATTGTCATGCAGACAGAATGTTCAATTAAATATGTGAAGTATATGGTTTAAACTGGAAGAAGTAACGTGGATCTAATCTTTTCAATAGCTTACAAAAAATAAATAACCTGTGCACAATTTACAGCATCAAATGTGAAAGAAATAAATAAGGTTCAGTTACCTTTGTCAAGTATTTTCCAGCAAGGCCATCAGTCAATCACATGATCAAGCAAGAAGAGATATTAGATTGCTGTGTATTACATAACAGAAACCTTGAAAAGTAAAATGGATTTCCCGCTGAAACCATGTGGTTCAACATCTGTTACAGCACAACTTGGGATTTTCTTATTTTGTAGAAACCAAGTCAAAAAAACTGTTCTTCCACTATAATCATTTCAAGATCATAGTGTCTTGTGCTAAGCAGAAGTTTTAATGACCCTGACAAGAGTTTGAGTCCTTTATGATCAACAGTTAAAACTGCAAACGCAAAAGAACAAAATCACTGGGATATAAATAACATTTAAAGTGCAAAATCTAAGGAAGATGTGTGACTAAGATGGCAAATTGACAGCAGTAGTTGGTAAAAGCTCTGTGACTGAAAACTTTTCTCAGACAGAAAATATAATCAACATATTAAAATTTGGAGATACTTGTTAGCTAATTTTATTCAATAATAGTCTGAGAAAAGATTTATAGTTTCAAGTTCTCCAAAAGATGTAATTTTCCTGTCAGAAGTTTAACTGCTTGGTCAAGAAAAAAAAGACTTCAAAAATGAGCCACTCAAGAAATGGTACTCAGGATTCTTGTGTTAAAAAAGGCATCTAGTCACAAATATCTAGTATGCAGGATATATTACTTAAAATGGGGATGCTGTATGCCAAAATAGAAAGTTTCAAAGAAGAGTCCAGAAAGAAGATGGAACATTTACAAATTCTTAAGAAACAAAGTGCACAAAGCAGCAGTATGCAAGAAGTTTTAAATGATCATTATGGAAGAATAATTGAAGGTGAGTCTTGGACTGAATTTCTTATAAAATAAAATAACTGGATAATAGATAAATTTGATAATTTCTAAAACAGACTGAGATGAAACAACATTAGAATTTATGGTATACCTAAAAACAAACTTCTTAACAACCTAACAACCTGGCTACATAAAACATTAAATCTGCCTGTAACTTTATATTTGGGAATTGAAAGAGCACACAGATCCTTGAGAACATGTCAAAGAAGGAGAACATATTTATTTATATATTTATTATTTATTTCCTGTTTGATTACCAGGGAAGTCCACTGGGCCCAAATGTGCCCGTTTTTAGTGGAGGCCTGAGGGAGAAAAGCTCCATAATACAGTAAAGATACAAAAGTATAAAAGATACAGTATATAGTACAGGGGTCTATATTAGAACATCGTTTCAAACCTTCGAATGTTCTAATATCGAACCCTACGCAGTGAAAGCTTAAAATATCGAAGCAACTGAAACCAAATTTTTTCCTAAGGAAAGAATTTGGTTGTCCGTTTCTGTTGCTTCAGCACTGTGGTGGAAAGTTATGGGTCGGGTTCAGGTAAGTGTGTGATTGTGTGGACGTGAGGGTTAGGGTAGGTTAGGTGAGTTAGGGTTAGGGAGCAGGTGAGGTGAGTGTGCGATAGTGACGGACCTTAGGGTTAGGGTTTGGGTTAAGGTAAGTGGATAGTTAGTGGTGTGTGTATAGCTTAGCGTAGGGTTAGGTGTAAGATTTTAGGTGTATGTGTGTGGATTGCTGTTTTTTGGTGTGCTTGTGTTGTGTGTATGTGTGTTGGAACAGCGATTTTTTTTCCCTAGGAAAAAAATCTCTGTTCTGACAGTTTGAAATTGTAAGCTTTTGCTGACATAGGGTCAATTAATCACCATTCGCTTTTTTAAGTGGTCGGTGATCTAATATAGCCCCATAGTACAGTTTACAAATATGTACATTCAATATTAAGCATGAACAACAAAGTTCATTGTGATAGATCTTAAGGGTTGTACTGTACAGTTTCATTTGAACATACATTCTTACATTTGAAGTGTGGAAACACTTTACATACACTCATTTAAAGTAAGTATGGGAACACTTTACATGCACTCATATAAAGTAAGATGCTATTTACAGTATTTACAAAGTTGAAATTGTGTGTTGAGTAGCTATAGGAGTTGCAGAGCTTGAGTCCACTCTAAGAAATAGTTATGGGAGTTATACAGAGGTTAGGAACCCATGAAAAAAACCTCCTGGGGACATTTACTTAAATAGAATTGGGTAGGGTGAAAGCAGGCACATTTCCATTTAGAGGACAGGTATGTAAAAACCTGGGTTGTGAAGTTTTCTGAGTTTGATATTGTCCTTAGTGTGGAAAGGAGAGAATTCCATTTCTTGCCTAGTGAGAAAGAGAGGAGAAGTTGGCCAGCAGATTGTTTAGATTTGTGGATAGTAATGAAGTTTTTGTGTTCAGATCTGAGAGTTCTATTAGGGGTGTAGTGAGGAAGGATGTTTGTTAGAGCAGGACATTTTGCTGGGTGAAATACAAGTCTGTGTGCTGTGGTAAGTTGGAAGTAGTCTAGGTAATTTGTGAGTTCTAACCAATTCAGAGATTGAAGAGTAAGGCAGTGATGGGTGGAATTTTTGGATTTGGTGACAATTTAAGAGATTTTATTATAGCAGTTTTCTAGTTTAGAGGTGATGGAAGAGGTCAGGTTAGTTAAAAGAGGGGCTCCGTATGATAAGGAAGGAAGAAGTTAAGTAGTGGCCAGAGTATGCCTAGGAGTGTTGGAGAGAAAGAGATTGTTCCTGGAAAGCATACCTAACTTTTAGTGGGTTTTCTTTATAGTTTGTTGAATATGGATATCAAACTTGAGTTGTTTGTCTATAGTTATGCAAAGACGTTTGGCGAAAGGGACCACTTCTATAGGTGAGGTGGTTTGGCTAAGGACTTTGAATGCATTTTGTCATAAGAGTAAGTCTTTGAGGGAGGGAATAGGATAATATTTTATTTATTTGCATTAAGTGAGAGGTGGTTTTGGTGCATCCAATTCTCAGTAGTTGAAAAAGCAGTTTGGGTTTGATTCAGCAGTTCAGGGAGTCATCTGCATATTGAATGTCTTTGGCATCAGGAATAGCATTGTGAAAGTTATTGATAAAGATGTTAAAAAGCACAGGTCAGAGGATGGACCCCTGTGGTATGCCAGTTGTGGTAGGTAAGAAGGTAGAGGTGGTGTTCTTTCATTTAACTGCTTGAGATCTGACAGGTAACTAAAAAACCAGGATAAAGTATTTGGTGAGAAATGTAGGTTTGAGAGATGATAGAGAAGGTGTTTATGGGAAACAGTATTGAATGCTTTAGAAAGATCTAGGAGAACTGTGGATACTAAGTGTCCTGAATCTCAGGCTTGATTGACAGTTTCTAAGAAGGAGAGTAGTGTAGTTATAATGCTATGGCCTGGGCAGAAGCCATGCTGGGTAGGAGTAAAAAGTTGGTTTTGGGTTAGGAAATGCATAAGTTGGAGATGGATGCATTTTTCTAGGATTTTGGAGATTGGTGAGAGCAGAGCAATGGGGCAGAAGTTTGAGATGTTGGTGTTTTTGCCTCCTTTGTGAAGAGGAAGAATGTAGGCTGAACGCCAGAGTATGGGGACATATGATTCCTTTATAGATCTGTTGATTATGATGCTAATTGGAAGTGCTATACCATCAGCAGTACATTTTAGGAAGGAGGAGGGAATATTATCAGGAGCATTGCAGCAAGGTTTAAGTTTGGATAGAAGTCTTTTTTATAAAATTAGTAGAGACAGGTTTGAGCTCAAACATAAGGGGAAGGTTATTAGGGGGCCTAGATGGAGAAGAATGATCGACACGTAAATTATGTTTTGGAAAAGTCTTGATCAGGTCAGATATAGTTTCTATAAAAAATGAGTTAAACTGGGAGCCTAATTCGAGGTCAGATTTACTTGGGTCAGGACAGGGGTTATTCTTGGAGCCTAGATTGAGAAGTGAGTTTATGGATTTCCAGAATTGTTTGGGGTTTTTATTATTATTAGACTGGAGCTTAATATAGTAGGATTTTCTGTCTGTGATTAGTTGTTTTGCAACTTACCCCTTTGTTCAATTATAGTTATGTTTATGTCCACCTTACAAAAAGATTAAATATCAAAAACAGCATGGACCTGCCCAACTATTAAAATAGGTGGACACGTAGTCAGATTTAACGATGATTATTCCAGTAATGTAATGACTAGAAATAAATTCTACTTACCACTGATTAAAGAACTTAAAAAGCAAAATATTAAAGCTGCATCGGTGTTGCCTGCAAGGATCAAATCATTTCGTTATGAGGGAACTAAAGTATTTGACACTACTACTTTTATTAATAAAGATAAGATCCTAAATCATTCTGAAGAAATGGATTGGAATAGTATATCCCTCAAGAGACAGAGTGAGCTGATATCCTGGAAAACTGCTTCTAAAATTAAAAAGCTTAAAATAAGTGACTTTTATTCTCTGACTGCATTACTTTTATTTTATGAAACAATATATTCCTTTCACAGGTTGTTTATGAAGCAGTTACTTAAAAAAAGCTTGAAAACAAAAGAATGTTACAGTTATGTGAAAATGCTCGATTCTTTGCTGCCTTGCTTCCTGCCTGCTGCTTGAGCTGTTTTAAAGAAAATCCACGTACTAGAAGAGTTCAAAGTTCATCATTGATATCTGTGAAAATTGGAAAGAACACTTTTCTCAAGTGTATATGTCAGAAATCTACTTAAAATAACACCCTTAAAAATATATATTTATTAAGAAGTGAAGAATTAGTAAAAGAAAAGCTGTAGTAATGTTTTATATTGAGCTGTTGCTGACATATAATTTGCTTACATTTTGCTGAATGTTAATAGCTTATGCTATAGAGTTAATGCTGCTACACATATTAATGGGAAGAAGTAAAGTTGTTTGTTTGTTACTGATTAGAGCGGTTTAAAATAATTAAGAATGGGAAACGTACAGAGGAAATTAGCAGTTGCTGTGTGCTGTGAGTTGCCATCTTCACATACTGCAATCATATTCTAATATCAGGATTGAAACTGAGATCAGGACAGCAGTTCACAATGGCTAAAAACATACATTATAATTAAACAAGCAGGGGTACTTTTATATATATAGTCAAGATTGGTTGTAATACTATAATTAATAAGAAGAATAAACTTCTTATGCACAAGGAACGGAATGTCTACTATGTAAGATTAATGAAAGAGCAGTATCAGTAATTTAAAAATATATGCACAAACTGGAGTCTGTACTAGAGAGCTGATGATTAAATAGCTCTTTGATGGGAAATGTTAGAAATACAATTTATATAGAATAAGGTAGAATACCACTGGGAAAATAAGACAGAAAAATATATTTAAATAAACTGCTCATAAGAAAGATGTGTATTACATATATCTGCATATGGCAAAAATGTGAATGTACAAGATTTCATATAATTTACATAGAAACATAATTTGAAAATATTCTGAAATCAGACATTTGAAGCTTGGTTGTATGAACTTTGAAGCTTTTTACATATTGTATATTATTAGATTCACTAAGACTACCTGAAATAACTAATTTTATAAGTCAGAGCTGCATTGTGAGTGTTATATTGCTGAATCCATACATTAATTTTGATAGAAAGTAAGGTAGATTTTTCAATATGTTTGGACCCAGAAAGGGAGAATGGGATTTGAATTGAGTACATTGTAACTTTACAAGGTAGACTAAAACATTTTGTAACTCCACATAAGTAGCAAGACATTCTCTTTGATATCAGTAATATATATGTTTTTATGAATTAATTTAATAAGCTAAAGGATTTTAAAATATTTTGATATTTATCGTATTAAGGGTGTTACACAATTTTAAGATATAAACACCTGTACTTTTAAAATTAATTCAGAGCTTTTGTTACGTGTAAAAATATGTATATATATTTTAGCATGATAAATGTATGTATATCTATGTGTGTGTGTGTGTGTGTGTGTGTGTGTGTGTGTGTGTGTGTATGTGTGTGTCTGTGTGTGTGTGTGTGTGTGTGTGTGTGTGTGTGTGTGTGTGTGTGTGTGTGTGTGTGTGTATGCATTTTCCTTTTGCATATTAGTTTAGTATGATAAAATTACCTGTCACCTTTATGTTTACTAATGCCTTCATCTCTTCAGGTCCTACTCTGTTCTACTAATTTATTGAGAGGTAATAATGTTTAATAAACAAATAATTTAGGAATATTTAATGGATAATTGATACTACTGTTATATAAATAGGTACATAGTAAATTATTTGTAGCATTATTTAATATATATGATTACCAGAAAAGGATTATTAAACTTTTATGTAGTAATAGGGAAAATAGTTTTAAATGTCAAAATATATAACTAAACTACTAACATCTTATTATTTAGCTTATATATAATAATATAATAATTATTTGTAAGGCAAGGAAACCTTTAGCTATTTTTTGAAGACTTTCTAGGCATTAGTAGGTAAAAAAATAGTATAGTAGTTTGTCTATTCAGTAGGAAAACTAGGAACTTTGGTATCCATGGCATATTGCATTTTATTAGTAATATAAACAGTTACAGTTGTAGAAGTTTTTTTATGAATTTTAGTAGTTTAATTTGTAGAAATATGTAATTTAAAAATGTGGAATGTTAAGATAGTTCCAGAGGACTGCATTAGAGTCTTATAAACAATTAAATTATTGTGGTGGATAAATGTGTCATATCTTTTAGAATAAATCTTTTTCAAATACACACTATGGACAGTTTTAATCTATTATCTATTAATGTAATTGAATTAAGTAATAGAAACAAAAATAAATTATTAATGAGATATCTAAAATTAAACAGAGGTAACATTATATTCTTGCAAGAGACTCACTTGATAGATAAAGATATACAATATTTAACTTAGGTTATGAAATGTTATCATCTGCTTCTTTTAACAGAAAGAGTTGAAGAAATGCTATACTTTGAAGAAAATCTACTGTAATGCCTAAGGTCATGGTATCCATTAATGATCCCAAATGAATGTATACATTTTTAGTAATTAAATATAACGGTGAACTTTACACACTAGTTACTTTTTACTGGATCCCAAAAATAGGTGCAAGAATGGTTGAAGGTCACTTAAACTTACTACAAATTCATTGGAATGGTAGTTTAATTTTAACAGGAGATTTTAGCAAATCTAGTATAGAATATACAAGTGAACAGAAGAAAGCTAAAATTCTGGTACCAGCTAAAGCAAAAAACAGATGGATTAGTAACAATAATTTTGCTGATTTTATAGTGAAAACAAAATATAAGTAATTTTTTACTCATTATTATTGTGTGCACAGGATGCAAACTTGTATCGTTAGAATGTATGCCTCTACATATTTACCTAATAAAGTATATTATATAAAACTATCCATTGTCCTTTATCTGATCATAACACATCAAGTATTAATATATTGAATGACATAAGGAAATTTCAGATTGTTTATAGATTCCAAAATATATGATAAAATTAAAAGAATTTAAGAGTTACCATAAGGAACAAAGCAAGATTTTTTTTTTATCTTTGAATGATAATGGTCAGGATAATAAAGTCATATTATGGGACTCCTTTAAAAGCATATGTAATATAGAATGGAAAGATGGGCATGTAATAAAATGAAAGAGTGGGATAAAGAGTTTTTAGAAATACAAGATGAAATCCACAAAGTGAGATTTGAACAAAGCAATTAAATAATACTAAAGGCATTAAAAAATAATGACAAAATATCATAGCTTTAGAAAAAATAAAATTGCACTTATGTGATAACTTCCAAAAAATCTACATATATTAGCTAATATTAGTAAGAGGTCAAGCAAAAAGGCACAAATTAGTAATATCCAAAATCCTCACACAAATAAGCTTACTTTGGACATAAACAAATTGCTTCATATTAAAAAAAATTGAGGATCTTAATAAAATTAAAAATACTTATCCATTTTGTAATCATCAGGATTATTATTTAAAGAAAAATGTTACTAATAAACTTAATAACCAACAAATAACTCTGTTGAATAAGTCTATTACTCTAATAGAAGTTAAAGAAGGTTTTAAAAAAGGGAAAAGTGGTAAAGCTCCAGGGTTAGGTTTTTCAAGTATGGAATTATATAGTATGCTTCTGTTAAATATTTTAGAATTACTGAGTGAAATTTTCAGGATAATTCAGAGTGACAAAATAATTCCTCTCTCATGGAAATTTTCTGTAATTTCACCTACACTTAAACAAGGAAAGGATAAATAAGTTAGTTTGCTCATATAGACCTCTTTAATTGTTAAATGTAGACTATAAATATTTACTTCAAGCTTCATTACAAGATTAAAAGATATATTAAATTAATTAATACAGACCAAACAGGACTTATAGTCATTAGATTAACATATGATAATATGAAAAAGGTACACAAGGAGGAGCCAGGGATCTGCACACCAAATTTGAAAATCTGTAAAAAATGTCCAAACCAAGTAAGTAAAGTTGTACTCAACGTTTATTTAAGCCACAAAGTCTCTGTTTAGCTTTTCGTCTGTGACTCCTCACCAACTTCCTCAGTACAGGAAATAAACACATTCAACACATCCTGTTTAAATACTACAATATAACTCCCTACTTTGCCACACTGCCACATATGGTCAGAATACAAAATTTCAATATATTAAAAAGAACATACAAAAAGGCATAAGACTATTTAAAAACATATGTAAATATAAAACACTCCCTTAATGATATAGGATTAAAAACAATAAGTCAGTAGCCAACAGGCTTGACTTGGAAAAAAGAAACCAGAAATAGGTATTAAAATAAAATAAAATAAATAAACTTCATGGTTAATAAATTGGACCCATGATGGAGCAATGCATGTGCAAAAAAAAAAAAAAAAAAAATATTTTAAAACAAAGGCTACTAAAAAACATGTATCATAATTTTGCACATTAACATATGAAATAGCAAAACTAATTATCAAACTTTTCAATTTCAAAACACAGGAAATTGATAACATGTTGTTCAAGCCTGGAAATGGTATGCTTCCAGCCTCAATTGCCAAAGCAATTCTCTGAGTTCCAACAAATAGGAAACAGCCCCCCCCCCCGTTATCATGCACAATCTGATCAATCACTGTGAAGCTAAACCCATGCCCCGGGCACTCGCTAATGTGTTTAGCAAGTGCATTAGCCATTTTTTCTTTGTTAATGGCATATAGATGTTTATATAGGCACTCATGCAGTTTCCGGTCAGTTTTCCCTATATAGAAAGCCGGACATGAAGAACACTGGGGCAGGTAAACCACATGTGTGCTGGCACAGTTGAACCTCCCCTGGATTTTGTACTTTCTCTCTCTGATCACAAAATAAGTTCCCGCTTTCACGTATTGGCAGTATCTGCACATGTTGCATTTGAACATGCCCAAACGTGCCTGAGTAGGTCTAGGTTTCCTTTCAAGGAAGTTTTTTAAGTTGGAACCTCTCTTGTAAATGACTTGAGGATTTAATCCTAAAGCTGAAGGACCTTGATTGTCTCGTGTAAGTAAACACCAATTCTTCGTAATAATAGAAGCTATAGCCCCTGCATCCAAACTGTAAGTAGTGATGAAGCTGCAGGCATAAGTAGATCTAATCCAGGTATCATCAACCAACACACTTTGATCTACAATAGACTGGCCCAAAATGGGAAGATATACCCCATTCTCCCTCTTGCGACTTACCTCATTACAGAGGTCTGAAATCAGATGGCCGGGATAACCCCTATTCAAAAAGAGGTCTCTGATAAACTCACATTCCTTTAAGAAATCACTGTCCCGTGTCACCATCCTGGCCACCTGGACCAGTTGGCCCTTGACTATCGACCTCTTCTGATGAAAGGGGTGGTTGCTTTCAAAGTGCAAATATGAGTTTGAAAAAGTAGGTTTGCGATGGATGTTGGCCATATAGCAACCCCTGTAGTTGTCCTTAGACAGGTCGACGTCCAAATAAGCAATTTTCTCCATAGAAAAGTTAGAGGTGAACCTAAGGAATTCAGTAGATGTGTGAAAGCATTCCAGGATGGAGTCTGCTACTTCCCTCCCCCCTTGGAGAATGATGAAAATATCATCCAAAAATGGGGTATACAATAGGACTTTCTCTTTAAATAATGGGTTAGGAAAGACAAACTCTTTCTCCCAGAATGCCATCACCAAATTTGCTACGCTGGCCCCACAAGGGGACCCCATGGGCACCCCTATCCTTTGATGGAACCATCGATTGTTGAAGGAGAAATAATTGCATGTAAGAACTATGTCTAAGAGTGGCTATGGATGTGGAGGATTATATTAAGAGAATGGAAGCTATTCTGGCCTCTGAGACGTATGATGAGGTATCTAAAAATGAGTTGAACATCAACATATCTCGTGTCCGTTCTTATTACAATTACATGTTTTTCAATGGGATGATAGATTTGGATGTGTTCAATTATATTTCTATATCCAACCCTAAGATTCCAGCTTTATTTGGTAACCCTAAGATCCATAAGAATATGTTGGATCCCCCCATGCGCCAGTTGGTCAGCGCTAGGGGGAGTATGACATATGCTGGAGCCAAGGTTGTGGACACTATCTTGAAAAAGTATGTCATCAGTCAGGAGCACATCTCAAAGGATTCTTGGTCTTTTTTAGGCAAAGTGAACCAGATTCCATTCAAAAACCGAGAATCACTTCCTCACTATTGATGTGATAGACTTGTATTCCTCTATCCCCCACTCAGTAGCATTGGAATGGATTGAAGCGACTTTGATTTTGAAACAAGCTTCTGCCAAAGAAATTTTGATGGTCAGAGAACTCTTAGACATAGTTCTTACATGCAATTATTTCTCCTTCAACAACCGATGGTTCCATCAAAGGATAGGGGTTCCCATGGGGTCCCCTTGTGGGGCCAGCGTAGCAAATTTGGTGATGGCATTCTGGGAGAAAGAGTTTGTCTTTCCTAACCCATTATTTAAAGAGAAAGTCCTATCGTATACCCAATTTTTGGGCGATATTTTCATCATTCTCCAAGAGGGGAGGGAAGTAGCAGACTCCATCCTGGAATGCTTTAATACATCTACTGAATTCCTTAGGTTCACCTCTAACTTTTCCATGGAGAAAATTGCTTATTTGGACGTCGATCTGTCTAAGGACAACTACAGGGGTTGCTATATGGCCAACATCCATCGCAAACCTACTTTTTCAAACTCATATTTGCACTTTGAAAGCAACCACCCCTTTCATCAGAAGAGGTTGATAGTCAAGGGCCAACTGGTCTGGGCGGCCAGGATGGTGACACGGGACAGTGATTTCTTAAAGGAATGTGAGTTTATCAGAGACCTCTTTTTGAATAGGGGTTATCCCGGCCATCTTATTTCAGACCTCTGTAATGAGGTACATCGCAAGAGGGAGAATGGGGTATATCTTCCCATTTTGGGCCAGTCTATTGCAGATCAAGGTGTGTTGGTTGACGATACCCGGATTAGATCTACTTATGCCTGCAGCTTCATCACTACTTACAGTTTGAATGCTGGGGCTATAGCTTCTATTATTATGAAGAATTGGTGTTTACTTACACCAGACAATCAAGGTCCTTCAGCTTTAGGGTTAAATCCTCAAGTCATTTACAAGAGAGGTTACAACTTAAAAAACATCCTTGAAAGGAAACCTAGACCTACTCAGGCATGTTCGGGCATGTTCAAATGCAACATGTGCAGATACTGCCAATACGTGAAAGCGGGAACTTATTTTGCGATCAGAGAGAGAAAGTACAAAATCCAGGGGAGGTTCAACTGTGCCAGCACACATGTGGTTTACCTGGCCCAGTGTTCTTCATGTCTGGCTTTCTATATAGGGAAAACTGACCGGAAGCTGCATGAGCGCCTATATGAACATCTATATGCCATTAAGAAAGAAAAAATGGCTAATGCACTTGCTAAACACATTAGCGAGTGCCCGGGTCATGAGTTTAGCTTCACAGTGATTGATCAGATTGTGCATGATAACAGGGGGGGGGGGGCCTGTTTCCTATTTGCTGTAACTCAGAGAATTGCTTTGGCAATTGAGGCTGGAAGCATACCATTTTCCAGGCTTGAACAACATGTTATCAGTTTCCTGTGTTTTGAAATTGAAAAGTTTGATAATGTAGTTTTGCTATTTCATATGTTAATGTGCAAAATTATGATACATGTTTTTCAGTAGCCTTTGTTTTAAATTTTTTTTTTTTTGCACATGCATTGCTCCATCATGGGTCCAATTTATTAACCATGAAGTGAGTTATTTATTTTATTTTATTTTAATACCTATTTCTGGTTTCTTTTTTCCAAGTCAAGCCTGTTGGCTATTGACTTATTGTTTTTTAATCCTATATCGTTAAGGGAGTGTTTTATATTTACATATGTTTTTAAATAGTCTTATGCCTTTTTGTATGTTCTTTTTACTATATTGAAATTTTGTATTCCAACCATATGTGGCAGTGTGGCAAAAGTAGGTAGTTATATTGTAGTATTTAAACAGGATGTGTTGAATGTGTTTATTTCCTGTTCTGAGGAAGTTGGTGAGGAGTCACCGACGAAATGCTAAACAGAGACTTTGTGGCTTAAATAAAGGTTGAGTACAAGTTTACTTACTTGGTTTGGACATTTTTTATGGATTTTCGAATTTGGTGTGCAGATCCCTGGCTCCTCCTTGTGTAGCAGTTGGTTTTGTCTTTTTTATCGTTAATATGAAAAAGGTAGTAATGATCTTAGATTTAGCAAAAGGAATGAACAAGTAATTGGCCCTAATTAGCTTAGATATCGAGAGAGGTTTTGATTCTGTAGATTGTAACTACTTGTTTATTTTTGTGTGGGAAACAACTTCCATAGCAGAATTACTTTGAGAAGGGATAGTGAATTGAGCTTTGTTTAACAGAGAAGTCTTCCTAGGAGTGAATAGCATGAACTTGGTTTTGCTTGAGTTAATGGATAAATGATTATTACACATCCAGGACTCAGTGTCAGTAAAGGCCAATTGAGTTATTTGTTATAGATCAGAAATGGAATCGGTGGAGTATATAATAGTTGAATCAGACTAACAAGAGTTCAGGTGCAATGGAATTGGTCTCCTTCAGCACAATGTTTAATGTACTTTTTCTCTGTTTACTATTTTCAGTAAAAAGTGTTTTCACATAAAGATGTTTAGTCACTTGTGTTTTTTCAGTAAAATATTTTCATTAAAATGAGTTGCAGTAAGTTTTACTTCAGTAGCTGAAAACTTCACCCATCCTTAAAGATACATAAGCTAAGCACTTTGTACTGTCATGTGCATCTCAGTAGTTCATAGCATTTTTCCTTAGAAAATGGTATTCAGTCATATAAAAATAATTACTTATTTTGTGCTTGCAATTATTGTGAGTAGAAACACAATTGCATAACTATTCACTGGAAGGGACAACTTGTAGAATATTTCTCATTCCTCATTGGTGTAGGGGTCCAAATGGAATGATGATAAAATCAGCAAGCAAAGGAGAGTAGTATTGCTGGAACTGAATTCATCCTCAAGCCTTGGTGATTGCCTTCATGAGGTGGACCCTGTTTTTACAAAATCTCACTAAAATGACACTGATATACGGACTGAATTTTATATACGATATATCATGGAAAGAAGTAGGTTAAAAAGTAAAGAAAGACAGCTGGGTGCACAAGTCCCAGAACAGTTAGGCACACTGCTGTCAGGACTGAAAAAAACAACAGTGTGGAATCCTCAAGACATGGAAACATTCATATAATGCAGTTAGGCCAGGCTCAGGAAAAGGATGGCTCCCTGTTGTTGAAGAAAGTAATAGTCCGCAAAACCGAAAAAAATGACAAGCTAAAACAAGAGCAATATAGATGATAGCGTGGACTATTGAGGATAAGAAATACATTATGTATTGTTACTGTTATTCAAGAAACCCAGGAGTTCCAGACAGAAGATATACAAGAAGATTAAAAGAGAAATTTGCATTTTGGTTTGAACTGCTTGGCAATGCTGTATAAAGGATTTAAAATGAGTTTTAAGTTAGCAACAAAAGAAGTCAAAGCTCAGTACTACAGGGAAATCCAAATGACTACACTAGACCAGCCAAAGAAATTCTGGACTGCTCTAAGAAACAAGATTCTTTGAGCCTCTTTCCTAAAACCTCTGAAAGTACAACCGCCGCTGACTCACTACTCACAGAAATAAGAAATAATATTTCCTTCCCTCCTTTTGCTGCTAACCAGATCTTTGCTGGTCCCTTTTATCACTCCTTTCACACTCCTGTATAAGTTATTTTAATTTCCTGCATTTTACTTCAAGGTCATTACTACAACTGAAGTAGAAAACCTTCTTGAGAAAATTGACTACTCCTGACATCCATACCTCCACTTATTTCATCCTGATATCTACAGACTCGGTCACAGTCTGCTTTGTAAACCTCTTGCTTTCACCTCTATCTCTACATTCACAATTGGTCTTCTGCCACACAGCTTTAAGCACACTCTTATCTTACCCCTCTCTAAAGTCTCCACCCTTCTTCTGATTCTGACCATTGCCCCATCTTAGATCTGTGAACCCAAGATTCTTAAAAAAATTATCTATAACCATCTCCTTGAATAAATCTCCAAATATACATTCTTATTCAGAAACAGCATGGATTCTAACCTAGTTATAGTCCCACTACAGCCATTATTTCCCCCTTATTGACCAAATACTCTCCAGTATGAAGCAAGGTAAAATATTTTCCATGAACATAGTAAAGTCTTTGATACTGCTGATCACGCCCTTCTACTTCACAATCTGAGTGAGTCTGGCTTCTCCAATAATGCTCTCCTGGGGTTCAAAAACTACCTTACCGATTGAACCTTCACAGTCATTGGTCTGAACACCAAGGATATCAGGTTCTTCTCACAATGGCATTCCCTGAGGCTATGTTCCAGGTCCACTTCTCTTGTCCCTCTTCCTAAATGGCCTTCCTTGGGACATCCCCCACACTGTTGCTTGCATGCTGACCACATTTTCCTTAGTGGAAATAAGAATGTTTCTCCCCTATAATAAATAACTTTTGACAGGCTTCATAACTATCTGGTGCAGGTTTCACAAAACAGAGTAGCTGTTAATACCAAGGAATGCTCTTAAATGCTTTTTGGCACACAGAAAAAATAAAAGCAATTTCCCAATATAGTCATCTCTGATCCAGTAGGTTTCCCACTGCCTTATGTCACAGAGCAAAGATAGGACTTCTACTTGACCAGAAGCTTGCATTCCATAAACATACTGAAACCTATATTCACAAAGCATTAATACAATTAAGACTTTCCTATAAAATCTCTCATTTCCTTATTGATAAAGCCTGATGAGCCATAGCAATTAATGTCCTACTCCCAAGGCTCAAATACTGGCTGCCTATCATTGTTGTCATATCCACAAAACTCCACTCTCCTCCAGCATGCCAAATTCACATCCACTGGGTCATCCACCTCTCCATTAGATTTGAACTTCACTGCCTTACCTTCAAATAAGGAAAATGAGTACCAGTCATAGAAAGAAGTACTCTTCTCCTCAATACAGTCACCTACAAGCTTCTTAATCTAAGTGAGTGTCCACCTCTTCTCAATAAATTGTGTAATAAAACTTCCATCTACTTTCTGCATAATAATAATTACAATGTTCTGCCATTAGATTGACCTCCCTTTATCCTTGCTAGCTGTGAAAGATCATTTTTATTTAATTTATATATAACCCAGCCACTGGGGATGCACAAGCCAGTGCATTTCTTTGTGCCATTCCCAAGCCCAGATAAATGGGGAGGGTTGCGTCAGGAAGGGCATCTGGTGTAAAATTTTGCCAAATCATACATGCGAACAACTGTACAGATATACATACTGGATCAGTTGAGGCCTGGGTTAACAACGACTGTCACCAGTGCTGTTGGACAAATGGGTGCTGGCAGAAATTGGGCTACTGTTGGCTGAAGGAGAAGAAGAGGGGGAAGGCATGCCTGAAGGCAGGTAAAGGCTAGGAATGTGGTAGTGAGGGTGGGAACTTTGAAAGTTGGCAGTATGACTGGTATAGGGAGAGAGCTAGCTGATATGATGGACAGAAGGAAGGCTGGTATATTGTGTGTGCAAGAGACCAGATGGAAGGGGAGCAAGGCTAGGTGTATCAGAGGTGGGTTCAAATTGTTTTATCATGATGTGGATGGGAGGAGAAATGGCGTTATCCTGAAGGAACAGTATGCTAAGAGTGTTTTGGAGGTGAAAAGAGTGTTGGATAGAGTAATGTATATAAAGCTGGAAATTGATGGTGTAATGATGTATGTTGTTAGTGCATATGCTCCACAAGTTGGGTGTGCAATGGATGAGAAAGAAAAATTTGGAGTGAGTTGGATGAAGTGGTGATGACTGTACCCAAGGGTGAGAGAGTGATGATTGGAGCAGATTTCAATGGGCATGTTGGTGAAGGGAACAGAGGGGATGAAGAAGTGATGGGTAGGTATGGTGTTAAGCAAAGGAATGCAGAAGGTCAGATGGTAGTGGATTTTATGAAAAGGATGGACATGGCTGTGGTGAATACGTATTTTAACAAGAGGGAGGAGCATAGGGTGACATACAAGAGGAGGAAGATGCACACAGGTGAATTATATCTTATGTAGAAGGGCCAGTCTGAAGGAGATTGGAGACTATAAAGTGGTGGCAGGGGAAAGTGTAGTTAGGCAGCATAGGATGGTGGTTTGTAGGATGATATTGGTGATCAAGAAGAGGAGGACGAGTGTGAGGGCAGCACCAAGGATAAAATGGTGGAAATTGAAAAAGGGTAATTGTGAGGTGATGTTCAGGGTAGAGTTAAGACAGGCATTGGGTGGCAGTGCAGAGTTACCAAATAGCTGGGTAACTACAGCAGAGCTAGTAAGAGAGATGGCTATAAGGGTGCTTGGTGTGACATCTGGAAAGAGGAAGGAGGACAAGGAGACCTGGTTGTGGAATGAGGAAGTACAGGAGAGTATACAGAGAAAGAGGTTGGTGAAGTAGAAGTGGGATTGTCAGAGAGATGAAGAAAGTAGACAGGAGTATAAGGAGATGAGGTGCATGGCAAAGAGAGAGGTGGCGAAGGCTAAGGATAAGGCATATGAAGAGTTGTATGAAAGGTTGGACACTAAGGAGGGAGAAAAGGACCTGTACTGATTGGCTAGACAGAGGGACTGAGCTAGTAAAGATGTGCAACAGGTAAGGGTGATAAAGGATAATGAGGGAAACTTACTCACAAGCAAGGAGAGTGTGTTGAGCAGATGGAAAGAGTACTATGAGGGGCTGATGAATGAAGAGAATGAGAGGGAGAGAAGGTTGGATGATGTGTGGATAGTGAATCATGAAGTGCAGTGGATTAGCAAGGAGGAAGTAAGGATAGCTATGAAGAGAATGAAGAATGGCAAGGCTATTGATCCAGATGACATACCTGTGGAAGCATGGAGGTGTTTAGGTGAAATGACAGTGGAGTTTGTAACTAGATTATTTAATGAAATCTTGGAAAGTGAGAGGATGCCTGAGGAATGGAGAAAAAGTGTTTTGGCACTGATTTTTAAGAATAAGGGTGATGTGCAGAGCTGATTAAATTGATCAGTCACAGCATGAAGTTACGGAAAAGAGTAGTGGAAGCTAGGTTAAGAAGGGAGGTGTTGATTAGTGATCAGCAGTATGGTTTGATGCCAGGAAAGAGCACTACAGATGCTATGTTTTCTCTGAGAGTGTTGATGGAGAAGTACAGAGAAGGTCAGAAGGAGATGCACTGTGTCTTTGTGGACTTAGAGAAAGCATATGACAGGGTGCCTAGAGATGAGTTGTGGTTTTGTATGAGGAAGCTAGGAGTGTCAGAGAAGACTATGATGTTTGCAGATGACATTATGATCTGTAGTGAGAGTAGAGAACAGGTGGAGGTGACCCTGGAGTAGTGGAGATATGCTCTAGAGAGAAGAGGAATGAAGGTCAGCAGGACTAAGACAGAATATATACGTGTGTGAATGAGAGGGTGGATAGAGGAATGGTGAGGATGCAGGGAGTAGAGGTGGCAAAGGCGGATGAGTTTAAATACTTGGGATCAACAGTTCAATGTAATGGTGAGTGTGAAAGAGAGGTGAAGACGAGAGTACAGGCAGGATAGAGTGGGTGGAGAAGAGTATCAGGAGTAATTTGTGACAGACTAGTACCAGTAAGAGTGAAGGGGAAGGTCTACAAGAGGGTAGTGAGACCAGATATGTTATATGGGTTGGAGACAGTTACACTGTCAAAAAGGCAGGAATCAGAGCTGGATGTGGCAGAGTTAAAGATGTTAAGATTTGCACTGGGTGTGACGAGGGAGGACAGGATTAGGAATAAGTATATTATAGGGTCAGCCCAGGTTGGAAGGTTTGGAGACAAAGCCAGGGAGGCAACATTATGTTGGTTTGGATGTGCTGAGGAGGGATGCAGAGTATATTGGAAAAAATCTGAAGAAGAAATAAGGGATCTAGGGACCCAAGTAGATAGTCAGCTTTCCTTTGATAACCATGTTGCCAAAGTGGTCAGAAAATCCTTCTATGTGACCCATCTGATCATGAAAGGGTTCCCATCAAGATCTAAGGATGTAATGGTGCCCCTCTACTCTTCCCTCATCAGACCCATTATTGAGTACAATGCACCAATTGGAATGTACCTGGCTAGACATCTCCAGCAGCTGGAGAGACCACAGAGGTACCTAACCAAGAGGATTACTGGCCTCAGACAGTTGCCCTATGCAGCACGATTGAAAAAGCTAAGACTTTTCTCTGTTGCATACCGCTTTCTCAAAGGCGATCTCTGTCTAACATACAGAGCCATGTCCAACCCAGAATTGTTGAACATGCTCCATCTTAGCAAAACCAAATCTACTCGAGCTACACGCTCTAGGGATATAAACCTCAACACGACAATGAATAGAACATGCTGGAGGGATAGATTCCCTTCGCAGAGACTTCCCTTACTATGGAAACAGGGTCCCGATCAACATAAGACAGAGCCCCTCACTATCACTCTTCACGAGGAACCTTGATGAGTGGATGGGTAACAGAAAGTTCACACCGGGGATCACACCAACAGCACTACTAGATAGGGGCCAAGGGTACTAGCTGCTAGTACAAGGGACTAGGGAACTACTAAAGGGGCGGTGAATACCTCACAATGTGGCTGGGCTAATATATGCCTTCGGGCAGATAACCCAGTACCAACCTATGAACCTATAAGATGCTAAGGATGAAGCTGCCAGGTAACAGGAAAAGCGGAAGGCCTAAGATAAGGTTTATGGATATGGTGAGAGAGGACATGCAGGTGGTTGGTGTGACAGAGCAAGATACAGAGGACAGGAAGAAAAGGAAACAGCTGATCCTCTGTGGCAACCCCTAACGGGAGCAGCCGAAAGAAGAAGATATATATATATATATATATATATATATATATATATATATATATATATATATATATTTATTGTCTTTGTTCACCATGAAAGTCTAACTGCTCTCTGCATAACCTCTTTAAAGCATAGGCCTGTTGAGAAATTATCCACATACATACATTACCAAAAATGCTCACAGTGGTATTCACTGTCCTGGGCTTTTGTTTTACATAGTGGTAATGTGTGAAGAGTGGCACTGTGTCAACAGACAATTAATGTAAGTGGAGGTTATTGACTGAGGAAATACTCATGCATTTTGATAAACATGCCTACCTCTGGCAAAAGCATAAAGTACCTGAAGATAGCAGTTAAGTGGAGACCAGTTACATGGATAAAGTTTCATACACGTTGGTATATTCCTGTGATTCGTAAAGATAAAAGGCCTCATTTGCATACAAAATGCATAAAAGAGCATGAATGTATGTAAATGTAACAGCAAAATATTAGTTTTGGGTTACTCGAGTTAGGTGGTAAATTAATTTAACAAGTCCGCAGTTTCCAAATAAGGAAAAGTATTAGGAAAGGCTGGAAATTATTAAAAAGTTCTAAATAAGATAAGATTACGGAGTTCACTTCAGGAAATGTTTTTTTTTTTTTTTATGATGGGCATATTACAATACTGTAAACTGTCATTTGTACACGGGAAGTCATTATGGCAGCAGTGGAAATGATTAGTGATCACAAAGAAAATCATTTGTTTTAGTGTCTTTTAGTCACTGTGCATACATGGTAGAATAGCAGTGATTTATCTGCATTAATGAAGTGCAAGGATGCTTTGTTTGGTGAACGTGTCTTTACAGGTAGATTCCTGAGTGTCTCTGACATTAATATGAATTCAAGAGACTCTGTCTCTCAACATATACCCAAAGCTGTCTCGCCTCCAGCAATCACACAAGACCATGGTCTAAAAGTGCTAAAAATACTACACCAATGGGTGTCCCTGGATGCATGTTAAATATTTAATGCACAATTTAGCCGTACCACTTAGACCATTGTTCAATCTTATCCTCCATATAGGTTTTGCACCAAGTGAATGAAGAACAGCTACAGTCATCCCCTGCATAAAGCAGGACCTTCTACATACCCAGGCAATTAGAGATCCATAATTCTGACTAGAGTTGTATGCAAAGCCATGGAAAGATGTATTCTGGAATCAATCAATCAAGACATAGGGAACCTACAAAGTCAGGAGCCATTTCACTTTGGATTCGTCAAGAACAGGTCATGCATACTCAACCTGGTAAACAGGTCACCAAAGCAATAGATAATGGCAAAATGGTACACAGAGCATACCTCAACCTAACCAAAGCGTTTGACACAATTCCCCACTCAGGCATAGTAGGAAAGATAAACAAACTGGGAGTAACCCCCTTTGTCACCTGCTGGATTGCCAACTGGCTCACAAATAGGATGCAGATAGTCAAAATGGGGAAGGTATTTCCACAAAGAGACCAGTTATCAGTGGAGCCCTTGGAGTTCTGTGCTGAGATCACCTGTTCGGTATCTACTTTTCTGAAGTAAAAGCTGATATCAAAGGGCTCTGGCTGACTAAGTTTGCAGATGACTGAAGGCTAAGAGCAGTCATTTAATTCCCAAATGACTTAGCCAACCTGCAGGAAGGTTTGTTCCAAATAAATAACTGGTACCAAAAGCAAGGACTAAAACTAAATGCCAACAAATTATTTATTATATCCTTTGGGAAGTCATCTATCCCTGAGAACTACCACATGGACAATATACCATTAAGAGTTAACCCAGTTGTTAAAGATTTTGCAATTTATATGGGCAACAACTTAATTTTTGACTAACAATGGTCTATTGTTGTAAGAAAGTCCTTCTATACTGCATAGATTATAAATAAAGGGATTGTATCTAAATCTAGAAAAGTCATTGTCTCCCTTCACTCATCCATCATTAAATATAATACCCCCTTTGGCATTTATCTGTCCAGACACATTCAGCAACTGGAACACCCACAGAGATACCTTACTAAAAAGATATAAGGCTTAAACAACATGTCCTACATGGAGCAAGTCAAACCCCTGTCACTATACTTGGTATCCTACAAACCGCTAAGTGGTGACCTATGTCTGTCATACAATGCATCCTCTGACCCAGCACTGATGGATTTAGTTCATATCAGCAAGTCAAGTGGCATCAAAAATACTCAGTTTAGGGATCTAAACCTCTTCTGCAACATCAACAAAATGGTTTAAAATGTTAAATTACTGTGCTCAAGCAGAAGGGGCTTTGAAAATGGTTATATATTTTTAAGGGAACTGATTAAATGAACATGAGATTTGTTGGAGGGCTATTCAAATGGCTTAGATAAGTAACTCCAGTATCTGAAGAAGTCCTGTGGATAACGGGATGAAAGCATTTATTTTAATGTTTGACCAACAGAAAACAATGTAACCAAATCCTTCTCACTTAAGGCTATCTACAAAAAACAACAAAATGTACAAAATAATAAATATAGTAGACAGACCACCAAGATGACTAGATGTATTCCAACTATTTAATGAAGTGCAAACAGGATAAGTGCTTTTGGGTCTAAGCCCTTCATCAGATAACTTTCACATTCATAAAATCACAGTTTAAAAACTAAAATCAACCAATCAGCCTTCAATATTTAATTCTCTGCCTCTTAACGGCGGGTTTGATAGGTATTACTCCATTCAAACCAGGAGCCTTGTCCACTCCAAGTTCAATAATCCACTTAGTTTTTAAAAATTCAGTGGTATTAACTATGTCACCACCCCTAGCATTCAATCATACTATATGTAATGCATAAATACAAAATTAGGTCCTGGATTATTTGCTATATTTTTAAACAAGGCACTGTGTGGGTTATTTAACTGTATTGCTGATAGATGTTTCAAATTCCTCACTTTAAACTTGCAGTTAGTTTTACCCATGTAAAATAAGCTACATTTTTTACATAAAGCTAAATATATAATGTTCCGTGTTCCACAATCAGCATGTCCATTTAGAAAATAATGTTTGCCTGTTATGGGATATATAAATAAATTGCCAGTACAAATGTATGGGCAAGCTTTGCAATGATTGCAAGTAAATGTTCCTTTTCATTGGGATAACATTTTACTACTGGCCAGGAGCGGCTTTACGTCAACTGGTGCCCTAGGCAAAAGGGCTCCATGGTGCCCCCCACCACACCACCTGGTGCCCCCATCCTGGTCTACCTACACCGCATAAATACTGGAAAAGCGCCCCTTCCAGAGCGGCGCCCTAGGGGGCCACCAAGTTGGCCTATGCCTAAGGCCGACTATGCTACTGGCAAATAAGGTATGCTCATGACATATCAAGTCTTTTAAATTTTTATTTCACCTAAAAGCAAACATTGGCTCTGTGCCTACTATATTACTTGACTTGATGATGACATAGTTAAAACCACTGAATTTTTTGAAACTAAGTGGATTATTGAAATTGGAGTGGACAAGGCTCCAGGTTTTAATGGAGTAATACCTATCAAACCCACCCTTAAGAGGCAGAGAATTAAATATTGAAGGCTGATTGGTTGATTTTGATTTTTAAACTGTGATTTTATGAATGTGAAAGCTATCTGATGAAGGGCTTAGACCCTAAAGTGCTTATCCTGTTTGCACTTTATTAAATAGTTGGAATACATCTACTCAGCTTGGTGGTCTGTACATTATATTCATTATTTTGTACATTATTTTAATGTTTGTTATTTAATAAATCAAATCTGCAGTGTCCAGATGGGTTATGTTGGCATTCTGTGGATTTACAAACAGCAAATTTAACCCAGGCCTGTCCCCTGTACAACTAATGGACAGAGGCAGCTCCTAAGTGCTTTATCTCATGCATGGGTCCCCTCAAACTATCTATGGTATAATCACAGTCATTCTCATTAGGGGTTATATATAATTATTGACCATGGGATGGGTCAGGCCAATCTATAACCAAATGGAATACGTTATTCTGAGCACAAAAAAGGAAATTGGCTAGGATTAAATGGCCCGCAAGGGCAGTTAGCTTAGTATTTACCTATGAGCCTATGAAAGAGTTTGGTAGGGGCTAATTGAAGGTCAGATGTGTTAAACTGCTTGGATGTACTCTACATGTGTATATAATAGGGTTTGTGTCACTATAACTTTTTTTTTCTGAGAACGGCATGTGTTGTTTAACTGATGATTATACAAAAATGTCTGTGTATGACCTTTGCATTTTATTTTCAGGGTCATCAAGGGAAACAGGTAAGCTAATAGCAAGGTTGTAGATTGCAAAAGCTTTTACAGTGGATGTCCATATGGAGCAAAAATATGGCAATGAATCACAAGTAGGTAAGAGACTGTTTCATTAGCATTAGCATATAGCATATAACATATAGCACCTATACTGAGCCAGAAGATATAGCAAACCTCCTGGCTGATACATTCAGCTCCAACTTTACTCCACTGTCCTCCTCAACCTTCCCTCAGGAAATATCATCAAAAATAACTCCCCCTACTATCACTAGGGAACAGGTCTTTAATGCTCTCTCTAAGACCAAGAACACTGCATCAATGGGCCCAGACAATATCCCAGGATGCCTTCTAAATAGCATGAAACATGACCTATCAAGGCCTCTGGAATTACTATTTAACTGTAGCCTCCAAACAGGCGTTGTGCCTCATGAATGGAGAAAGGCAACAGTCATCCCTTTGTACAAAGGTGGGCCATCTATAGACACTGGAAACTAGAGGCCCATAAGTCTCACTAGTCTTATATGTAAAGCCATGGAAATAATTATCATGGAGATGATCAATAGAGATATAGTAAATCTCCAGACACTGGACCCAACCCAGTGGTTTCTTCAAGAGCAGATCATGCCTACTCAACCTGGTGGACTTCTTTGAGGAGGTCACCAAAGCAATGGATGAGGGCAAAATTGTTCACACTGCCTAGCTTAACCTGGCCAAGGCATTTGACACAATACCCCACTCAGGCATTGTTTACAAACTCAAGAGGTTGGTACAAACCCATATGTCACCCAGTGGATAGCCAACTAGCTCACAATCAGGACTCAGGAAGTTAGAATTGGGGAGTCCACCTCTACAAAGAGGCCAGTCACAAGTGGAGTCCCTCAGGGATCAGTCCTTGAACCGTTCCTTTTTGGCATTTACTTCTCAGAAGTCAAGGCCAATGTCAGTGGTCTTTGGCTGACTAACTTTGCAGATGATTGCAAATTAGGAGCTGTCATTGAATCTCACACCAACACAAATGTTTTCCAGGAGGAGTGGACACAGACAAATAACTGGTGTCAGAGCCACAGACTAAAACTAAATGCCAAGAAATGCATAATCATATCCTTTGGGAAATCATCCATCCCTGGTTAACTATCACATTGACAACACACCCCTTAGAGCTGACCCAGTAGTCAGGGACTTAGGGGCACACATGGATAGTAATCTAGCCTTTGATCATCATGTGTTTACAGTAGTGAGGAAATCATTCTATATTGCACAACTTATAAACAAAGGTATGGCATCTAAGTCCAAGGAAGTCATTGTTCCACTGTATTGAGAATTCATCAGACCTATTATTGAGTGCAATGCCCCCTTTGGTATGTACATAACCAGGCATATCCAACAACTGGAACATCCACAGAGGTTCCTCACTAAAAGAATACAGGACATAAGTAATATGTCCTATGCAGACTGCCTCAATGTCCTATCCCTGTATTCAGTCTCCTACAGGCTTTTGAGGTGAGATCTATACCTGGAATACAGGGAATCATCAGACCCCACTCTGATGGACCTCCTGCATATCCACAAAACAAACAGTTACAGAATTACCCGCTGTAAAGACTTAAACCTTTCCTGTGATATAACAGGACCTGATGGAGAGATAGGTATGTATCCCAGAGACTGCCCTGTCTATGGAATAGGCTCCCCATCCATGTGAAGCAGAGTTCCCCCCAACCCAGTTCCAGTGCAACTTGGACAATTGGATGGGAAACTGGAAATTCATCTCTGGTTTGGCTTCTATGTCTCTAATGGACACAGATAACTTGTAAATGGTTCATCTCCCAGGCCCATGCTTACACTTATCAAAGGTATCAGAACTTGTCAGAGATTTGGGATGCATGGCTAGGCTTAAAAAGGCCCTTGTGGTCATTAGCCTAGTAAACACCTATGAACCTATTTGGCGTTTTACATCATTTCACATTTACATCTGATTACTGACTTACTGCCTAGGCTTATTCTTGACCATTGTGGGTCAATGTAAGTGGCCTATGCATTGAAGCATAGCTATGCTCATTTGTGGACGGGGTAGATAGCTGAAATGCATTTGTACAATGACTATGAATACTGTACTGTCCTTAATTACAAACAAGCAAAACACAATAATACTCAGAAAAGCTTCACATGCATACATTCATTAGCAAAAATACTTAGATTACAACAACTAAGATGCAGCATTATTCACAGATATGTAGAAAATTTGCAGCAACACTGTTTAAAGAGGTAACAAATAGTTAAACAAGTATTACAGGTTGTAAAAGCTGGTGTTTTATGTTAAGTAGATAAAATAATAAAAATAGATTCTGTGCCCAAAGAGGGAGGCCAATTATATACTCAGGATTCCATACTCATATAAAATTAAACTATAACAGTCTTATTTCTCTCAAAAAATCTCTCCGTAGTCATGTAATCGAAGAAAGCAAATAGAATATCTACAGAAACACTGATTAACTACTTCCCCCAAAATTTTCTATTTTATCCTGCCTTTATCACTCTGCAATC
This sequence comes from Protopterus annectens, assembly GCF_019279795.1. NCBI lineage: Eukaryota > Metazoa > Chordata > Ceratodontiformes > Protopteridae > Protopterus > Protopterus annectens. Next base: position 950,186,802 of record NC_056748.1, on the reverse strand, counting down.
TCTAGACCCAGTCATATTTATTCTTGCTGTTTTTATTGTTTTATTTTATTCTATGTATTTACTTTTTTCCTTGTCACCATTTTCTGAACTATTTGTTTTGCTGCTCTGTTAAATATTTTTATAAAACACATTCCCTCGGATTCACTATCCTTCCATGCAGGACTAGCTTAGTCCTGATCAGAAGCAGCCATTTAGGAGCAGGACGGCAGTGGGCCATGCATATTAATGAAGGCATGCTGCCTGAGCTCCTAAATGGACATGGAGCATGTACGAGTGCAGGGGACCTGTCTGAAAGCAGAGCTCTCAGAATATACATGCCCCTGCAATGAAGAACAGCAGTGTATGAATAAGAATGAGCGAGACTGCTCATAGGTGTTTGCATACCCCTAACAACATCCCCACAAGCTTACAAGAGCAATAGTTAAAACATTAAATATAAAGAAGTTTTTATTTTTTTTTTTATGAAACAAATTAAATTTAACCATAGGTGCTCGGGTTTGCCCGTCACTTAGCTATGGTTAATGCAGCTTTAATGGCACAAGGTGATAAAAAGCAAGATATATGCAAATGAAGCACCAGTACAGCAATAGTGTAATGGACAGAGCATTCACCTTATAAGCAGTCATTCCCGGTTCGAGTCCCACTCCAGTACAATCCATTTTCCATGTCAAATCACTGTATGATCAATTTATTTTGTTACATAATCTATGATAGCATATATTTATAACATTTATATATTTATAACATATACTTGTGTACTGCATTAAATGCAGATGTGAGGTGTCATTGTCATAATGTTGCAAAGTCCAGAGATAATCACAAGTGCCCCATACAGTATATGTATACACGAATCAGGGATACAAATGGAAGGTAAAATGTGTAATGAATGATAACTCCATACAGTTTCCAAATCCATCACCTTCCCAAAAACCATTAGACATTACTGTCTAAATTAGTGTGGTGGTAAGTGGGAGCAAGCACTAGTAAGCAAGTGTAAGCATAATTAAGCAGTAGTAAGCGGATCTAAGCAGTAGTAAGCGAGTTTAAGCCCATTTGCATGGGGGTAAGCAATGCGCACACAGGTTAAGCAATATTGAAGCTAACTCTCTGTAAGCATATTTAACCAGAGGTTAGCATTGCTTACCTTTGTGCAAACCCATTTCCAATTGCCTTAAGCACTCTATATGCATCAGCCCCTGTTCTGGCTAGAAATAAACAGCCTTTGAAGGTCTTGAACCCAGGACTCTGTATACTATAGTCATAGTAGTTAACCACTAAGCCATTACAGCAGTAATTAAAATTGAGGTATCACCAAACAGATCCTCACTATAGGAAATTCAACCTGAACATGTGAAAGGAATCTATATACAATCTTATGTTATATAACCTACTACATAACATAAATATGTGAACTGGAGTATTGCATTAAGCCCAGATGTGGGGTGTCATTGTACTAAAGTGTTGAAATCTCCTAATAAACACAAGGACCCCATACAGTGTACGCACACATGAATCATGAATACCAAACACATATATAACATGTAATGAATACTAAATCAATGCCACAATGCAAATATAATGCAGCTTAAATATTAAGCAACGTTAAGCATTGCACAGCCCAGCTTAGTAAGTGTAAGCAATGTGTAGGCCAGCTAATGCAGTCTACCCATTGGTATACTCTTTTAAGCAATACCAAACTTAGGTAAGCAGGTTTGCCCATAGCTTAGCCTTTTAAAAACCATCCAGTCATCTCAAAGTGCAGGAAACCACCTCTATTTAAACCCAACAGGTGGAAATACATCTCATAAATGGTTGTAGCTTCCCCTTGTAGGCACTATGTCTGGAATGGGAGAGGGTGTGCGCTTTTGGGTGCAGTGCTGGGGCATCCAGGAGTCCAGAGTCATGGCAAGACTCCTTTTGAAAGACCATGACATGAGACTGCAGCAGGGCCAGTACCAGGGTTCCCAATACAAAGTGGAAGCCTGGGACCATCTCGTCCGTGACCTCACCAGTGCCACTGGCATACCCTGAACTGATGAGCAGGTCAGGCATCACTATGCCGACTTGAAGCGCTGAAAGGGGGGATCTCATGGATTAGTGGATCCAAGAGGCTAGGAGGACAGGAAAGGTCCCAGCAGTGTGTAAGTATCAGCCCACTACCTGTTTAATAATTACCAGCTCATGTATATTATGGACAGATATGGCCAGTATTTCTCTTATGTCTTTCACAGTGGCAAGTGAGCGGTCTATGAACCAGGAAGCCTATGGATGTTGATTACAGCGTTTGCGACACGAGGCAGGTTAATAATATTCTTGCATGTACTGTCATAGGAAATAAATCTAAAAGTAGTAGTAAGTTAATTGCCTGTATAAAACCTATATTGTTTAAGGCATGTACTGCATACACCAGAGAATATGGCAGGAAGAGTCTCATATAGGTTGTATGTAAATAAAAGCATAATAGCCTGACAATAAATGTCTAACTGCTGGACTGCATGTGTTTACTCTGGTATCATATGGTAATGTAGATTTGCAATCACTTAATAGTACTGTTGTATTAAGCACTGTTACCCACACTGTGCTACATAAATAAAATGTGTAGGAAGGTCTGTATATGACTGGTGTAATCCCAAGCGGTCATATAGTACAACTGAGAGAGACATAGACAGAAAACAGTGAAAAGTCTGACAACAAAATCCAAATAGCACACTCAATTGAGATGTGAGCTGTTGCATTTTTAGCACACACAGCCATGGTTTGAATCCTGGGAGTGGTAGTAGGCTGCATACAGTATCATTCCCCACAACTGTACAGATATGGCCAGAATGTCCAGTAAATCGGCCCATATCTACTGCCTGTTACCCTGTCCCCCTGGGAAATCAGTGGGATGATCCCAAACATTTAGGCAGCAAACAAGAAATACAACTGATTGTCAGACATCTATGAGAACAAACCTGTCACTCTAGCAACTCCCCAAAATGTTATGAGAGTAATAAGCCAAGTATGTCCCATCTACACCCCCATGTTGTCAAGCTGTGACCAGAGTGTGTACAGTAACAGAGTGAGATGTATGTGCATAATACTAATGTGGAATCTGGTAATTTGTGTGGCAACATTGAGATAGTGCTAACAAACATTGCTCCCACATGTCTGTCAGATGCGAACACTGTGCCTAGAAATAAAAGATTGATATCCTGTACTGGTACTGTGTACAGTAGACTGGTATTGTCTGGCATTGTTAGTGTTGAAGTTGCTCTGAATAATAAGGTATCATTCATCACTGTCACCCACACTGTGCTACATAATATAACTGTCTAGGAAATCCTGTATAAAAGTGTTGTAATACAAGGTCAGAATGTAAAACCACAGGAGAACTATAGACAGAAATCAGATAAGAGATACACAGCAATATTTATTGACAGATGTTGCTAGAGTGACAGGTTTGTTCTCATAGATGACATTGTGATTTGTAGTGAGAGTAGGGAACAGGTGGAGATGACCCTGGAGAGATGGAGATATGTTTGTTCTCATAGATGACAGTGTGATCTGTAGTGAGAGTAGGGAACAGGTGGACGCAACCCTGGAGAGATGGAGATATGCTCTAGAGAGAAGAGGAATGAAGGTCAGAAGGACTAGGACAGAATATATGTGTGTGAATGAGAGGGAGGATAGAGGAATGGTGAGGATGCAAGGAGTAGAGGTGGTGAAGGTGGATGAGTTTAAATACTTGGGATCAATAGTTCAGAGTAATGGTGAGTGTGGAAGAGAGGTGAAGAAGAGAGTACAAGCAGGATGGAGTGGGTGGAGAAGAGTGTCAGGAGTGATTTGTGACAGACGAGTACCAGAAAGAGTGAAAGGGAAGATCTACAAGAGGGTAGTGAGACCAGCTATGTTATATGGATTGGAGACAGTGGCATTGTCAAAAAGGCAGGAGTTTGAGCTGGATGTAGCAGAGGTAAAGATGTTAAGATTTGCTCTCCATGTGACAAGAGTGGACAAGATTAGGAATAGGTATATTAGAGGGTCAGCCCAGGTTGGAAGGTTTGGAGACAAAGCCAGAGAGGCAAGATTATGTTGGTTTGGACATGTGCTGAGGAGGGATGCTGAGTATATTGGGAAAAAGATGCTAAGGATGAAAGATAAGGTTTTTGGATATGGTGAGAGAGGACATGCAGGTGGTTGGTGTGACAGAGCAAGATGCAGAGGACAGGAAGAAATGATAACAGATGATCCACTGTGGCGACCCCTTATGGGAACAGCTGAAAGAAGATGATGACAGCAATATCTATATAGCACACACAACTGTGATGGACAGTGTTTTATTTTTAGCAGACACAGCTGTGGTCTGAATCCTGGGAGTGGTAGTAAGCTGTATGCAGAATCATACCCCACAAGTGTGCAGAAATGTCCAGAATGTCCAGTTAATTGGCCCATATCTGCTGGCTGTCACTCTGTCCCCCTGGCATATCAGTGTGCTAATCTCTGACATGTACGTAGCATTTCATATCATATAACTGACTGTCAGGCCTGTACATATTTTGAAAATGTCAATGAAAACAAGCCTCTCATTGTACAATTCACTAAAGGTGTAAGAGGGCAATAGTCGAAATATGTCCCGGTTCACCTGCATGTGGTCAAGACATGCCCAGAGTCTGTGCAAAAACAGATGAACAGGTATGTGCATAACATCAACCTGGAATCTAGGAGTATGTGTAAAAACAGTTAGTGTTAACAAACTATTCCTCCACAGGTATACCAGGTAAGAGGTGTATACTGCAGGTAAAACCAGTTCATGTATATAGATGTTGACAGCCATACCACTGTCCAAACTAAGACAATAGGGTAGTGTCCTAATACTTGTAAGGTACAGATAACAGCACTGACTAGGAAAGTAATGCGATCTACAGGACTGTACTAGTTGTTAATTGAAATATTTCTCTACCCCCACCATATCTGCAACAATAAACTAAATACACAACTCAATTGGTATGTGCTGACTGAACTCTAATGTTGGGACATATGTCCTATTGTTCAATAATTATTTAAATCTATTTCTATGCATGTTCTATGTTGAAATACTCCCACATTGGTGGTATGGTGCCATCAATGTACCTGCATGCTGTTGTAATTACCAATGTGGTCCCATATATGCATGTGTTCTGTTTGCTATGCAACTGCTCCATATCTGGTGTTTGGGTTAATAGGAATATCTATGCATGCTGTTATACCTAATCCTGGAATGTGTTGACTATTACTAACCCACATATGTTGATATAACCTAAACACCATAGCACATATGGGAATGCGGGTCCCAGCAGACCCACCTGTCCCACCTCACCTGGCCGTGGCACCAGGCCCCAGCACATCTGCGGCCCAACCTGGGACCTCCTTGTCTATTGGTCCTGTACCACCTTCGGGTGGAGCCACCTCAAGGGATGGGGCTTGCCGCCCCAGGAGCGGGCACAGACAGGAACCTGTCACCCATTGCCAGGTCTGGGTCATGGTGCGTAGTGAGCTCCACAGGGAGTTTGAAGATCTGCTACACCAGCTTGAGGGCCATGTGTTGCGACTAGAGGGTCGGCCTGGCTCTCCTACTCAGATCCCAGCACAGCCACCTTCAGGGCTGTGAAGGTGCAGTGGTGACAGCCCATGGGTGGGGACCTCAATCCCACTGTTTCCACTATATGGCTCATGGACTTTCGATTTCCCAACACCCCTCCCCATCAAGCTGTTTGCCCCCCACATATGTCATGCCCCTGTATGCGTCTTGTTTGTCTTGTCTGTTAACCTACCCAACCTACCTCTGCAAATATACCTATCCCTCCCCAACATCCCACTCTCACCTAAAAAAAAAGTCAATCTGTTCCACGAAACAAAATCTCACCCCATACATAGCTGTCCATTTTGCACACAAGTCAACTGGACACACGTAATCTGGTCTAATTGGCTTAACATATTATTGTTGTCCTCACCCTTCTCTCAGGGGTATGAGTGTCCATATCTATCTCCAAATTCAGTGTATATGCACAGCTGTTGCTGTAGAAGAAATGGGCCGCTATGGACCTTCCCTACACCCTTCCTGCACATCCCTAGCTATTTTCCCTGCTGTCTTTCCCTCTTTGTGTCCCTTTTCACCACTTTCCTATCAACCCTTTTTCATTTCCTTTAAAGAAATTAGCATGGGGAAGCGACACTAAGCACTTTTAGGCAGCAGTAAGCAGGTTTAAGCCTGTTTGCGTGGGAGTAAGCAACGCCTACACAGGTTAAGTAATTTAGAAGCTGAGTATAAGAAACTGTAACCAGAAGTCAGCAGTGTTTACCTCTGTGCAAACCCACACAAACCCGCTTACAACTGCTTAAAAGTGCCTTAATCACTCTGTATCCAATGGCCCTTGTTTTGACCAGCAACAAAATAAAAAAACACTGCAAGGACCCAGGACCCTGAACACCATAGCCAAAGTGATTTACCACTAAGCCATGTCAGATATACATAACCCTGAAGTTTTCACAGACATATCATCCAGCACAGTCATTCAGCTGTACAGGAAATGTATTTATACATGTAAATGTATGTATGTGTGCGTGTATATATTTATATCTAAACAGATATATACATATATATATATATATATATATATATATATATATATATATATATATATATATATATATATATATATATATATATATATATATATATATATGCATACATCTATAGATACATATGTCTACATATATATGTCTATATATAGTTTCCCTATAACGCTGTCACAGACGCAGGTTGTCGAATGCGTCTTTGTCGAACAGTAAAGTGCGAAAAGGTAAAATAGTGAAGCGGCGTTTCATCAAATTCTTTCCTTGGGAAATAATTTGTTCGGCCGCTTTCGCTACTTTGCCTTTTCTGCACTGTAGTGCAATCTTGAAGATGGTATATTTAAGTAGGGGGGTGTGTGGGGGGCACAGCCCCCACATTAAGTAATGTTTTACTGTTTTTTTTTTTGTTGTGTTTTTTTTTCGGAACAATGATTGTTTTCCATTGGAAAATAATCGCTAATCTGAAGTTTCAACGTTGTAAGCATTCACTCTTCTGAACGTGCAATATGATAATATAGACCCTATATATATATATATATATATATATATATATATATATACAGTAATATATATATATTATGTAAGTGTATATATATATATATATATATATATATATATATATATATATATATATATATATACAGATATATATCTATAGATATAAAAGACAACATAACAAATACATATATGCCCACAGGCACCGTTAATGGGGGTGAGGGGGACCAAGCAACATACATCTTGTATGTATTGATAGCCCCCCCACAGCCAAACAGGTCTGCCCTGCACTACAATACCAAATGTTGCAAGAACCATAACCAGGACCTGACACAACATGGGCACAAGATGTTAACAGTAATCTATCCCACCTGTATGATGTCAGGCTGGTATCAATAACATATAATGCAGTACAGTCTGGCTACCATAGGGAATGTACAATGTGGAAGCAATAAACATTCTTAAGATACATATACACAGACACATATATGCAGCTGCATAGATATACATATATGTAACTACACATACACACACAGAGATATGTATAGGAAGATACATATTTAGAGGGTGCACACCATACGGAACAGCCAGTATGCCTACAGTTGCCATCTTACCAGCTGGACACTGTATGAGTCACCCATACAAAAGACAAATGTTGCCTGCAACATATGCCCACAGAGAGGTCAAAGGATATAACACCACACACACAGGTTTGCATACATGAGAAAGCTTTATTTGTGTACTATTACAGTTGTATATGCCATGTCATATAGCTGTTTAGACCCTGAAATACATATAAACAGACTAATGCAATGCTCAAACAGATAGATTAATACAGTATTTCGGAAAGCATTACATATGCTGCTGTCCAGGCCAAGGCCTTCAAGTAGTACAACAGCAAAGACAGACTGGGCCACAGGATAACAATTAATCAACAGTAAGTAATGCAGATATATAGTCCAGCAGCCTCTATCTACACTCTGTACACAATCCCTAGGGAGTTAAGACCTCAATTGACACAATAGGATGTATCTGTTACATAAAAAGGCATGACTGAAACCATCACAATCACACTGGTAAACAGAACAGCCTGTATGGCAGGAGCAGTAGGCCTGTATTTACCCAAGGTGAATTGTATGGTAATGTACATCCAGATACCTTAAGGCAGCTTACCCCTGATACCCCTCACATGTTATAACAGCCTAGATTAGTTATGGTGCACCCCCCCCATAGACTGACATACAGGGTCATATACCACTGTTACATACACTGGCCTCTGGACTGCATAAGGGCACACATGTATTGTGCAGATGAAACCCACACATATATGGACCCAACCCCACAATATGTGTGGGGAACACAACAG